>NW_027256884.1:20124165-20261665 GCF_029215685.1 Pituophis catenifer annectens | reverse complement strand
CCACCACAGGCACCTCTGACGTAAGTGATGTTGAGCTCGCCATGCCCACCCTGGCCACACCCACCCCGACTCCCCGAGGTCAAACACAACCCTGATGCAGCCCTCAATGAAATCGAGTTTGACACCTCTGCTTTAGAAGGATGTCCCAAAGATGCTTTTTTCAAAAAGCAACTGGAAAAATAAAGTCCAGTTGCTTTTTGGAAAAAACACCTATGGCAGGGGTGGGCAACTGTGGCCCTTTTACAACCTGTGGACTTCAACTCCCAGAATTCCTGAGACAGCTTGGCTGTCTCAGGAATTCTGGGAGTTGAAGTCCACAGGTTGTAAAAAGGCCACAGTTGCCCACCCCTGACTTATGGGATAACAATGACCTGGATGACTGAGAATTTTGCTAGACAGTTAGGAGGATGCATTCTTTTGAGGCTGGAGATGTATTTGAAGTTTCAGAGTGATACTCTGAATACTACTTCAATGTGATAGGCATTTTATGAAATGACTTATCTGTGAGAGTCACTTATTCACAAAATGGCTGCCCTGGCAGATATAAAGTAGTAGAAAGTACACGTAGAGAAATACAAAACACTCTTTTACCTAACTCTGAATGGACTCTGCAGGATGCATTCTACCATACTAGTGTTGTGACCAAGGCCCAAGTAGTGATTACAAAACACAATTCAGTCCTCAACAAACTTATTTTATTAAAACAGCTGAGAATTAATTCATTCTCAGCTTAGTCCAAAACAAAATTATTAATAACCAGTCCGTAGGCCTTATCACCAACCTTTGATGTCTTTGGCAACCTGCCAAAGGCTTTTCTTGGCAAAAAACCCACAAAGTTCAAGAGACGCTGACAAGAAGCACAGGTATCAATGTTACTTTTCTACAAAGAACCCGATGGCTTGTTGCTGCTCTTTTAAGCCTTATGGGAGTGGCCAATCATCTTCTGGCCTTACTTCCGAGTTGTCCTTTTTTCTTCAGCTGTTCTTGCCTTCTGGCAGCTCTTCGCATGCATGCACTAAGTACAGGCTCCTCCTGTTCCTCGGTCTCTCTGCTGTCCACCTCTGGAGGCTCTGGAGTCCGCGCATCACTCCCAGATGGCCCTGGCCCCATCTTTGCCTCCGACGCAGAGCCCTCATCAGGGCCTTCCCCTGACTCCAGGACTGGCCCAATGTCCTCCCCAGCCTCCTCACTGTCCAACTCCAGCCTGCGGACCACAACTAGTTACACCTTTGTCTATTACAAAGGCAGCTTTAAAATAATACAGACAAATACATAAGATTCTTTCAATATAGCTTTACACTGAAGTTGAGTTGTGGTCGTGTTTCCTACATTTTAGAGTTTAACGTACATTGAATTTTCAGTGGCCTGGAGCAAGAAGATCCCAAATTAAGATCATTTATTGCTTAAATCAGACTATCATAACTCATTAAATAAATGATTATGTTTAAGGGCACAATTATCTCAATCTTGTCATAGGCAATTGGCCCTAATGGAAATCAAGTTATGATAGTAGGAATAAAACTATACCATTTTAAAAATGGCATGAAAGAAATAAGTATGCAGTGTCCAATCTTCTCTGACTTCTCTCTATTGATAGGAAAAATTTAAAGCAAGGTGGGAAAAGTATGGCCCAAGGGATTCATGTTGACCCAAGATTTGTTTCTTCTGGTTCACATTATATGCATTATCTGAAAATAAGCAGAATAAGCAGCAAAGACATTACAACTATAAGCTTTATGTGATTTCTTAATCTACAAACTCTTCCTACTTCGCCAAACAAGCCTCGCCCCCATCAAACATAGTCCCTAATTGCCAAAGATAGCCAACCTTTAGTTCAAATAATTCTAGAGCCATAGGGTTGAAAGGCATCTTGGAGATGTTCTAGTCCATCCCAAAACAGGAATTTTCATACCATTTCAGGCAAGTGGTTGTCCAATCTTTTCTTCAAAACCTCCAGTGTTGGAACACCCATTAATTCTGGGAGGTAAGCTGTTCCATTGATTACTAGTTCTCACTATTAGAAAATTCCTTTTCATTTCCAGGTTGGATCTCTCTCTCTCTCTGATGATTGCTTCTTGTGCTACCCATAGGTGTATGGAAAATAAATTGATGCCATCCTCTCTGTGAGAGCCCTTCAAGTATTGGAAGATAGCTGCCTCCCTCAGTCTTCCGTATATTAAACTAAAGATATCTCATTCCTTTACCCATTCTTCATAGGATTTAGCCTCTGGACCCTTTCTCATCTTTGTTGCTTTTTTCTGTATTCCTTTTAGGGTGTTTTTTTTTAAAAAATTATTGTATGACCAGATATTTCACTTCATTCTTATAAATGAAGTGAAACTCATATCCGATCTCTCTTCTACCGAGAGATTCCAGAGGAACACAGCATTGTGGGAAGGAATGAAACTCTCCCACCTTTCAGTCTCCTTCTGCCCACAGAGTCTTTCCACTATTTATCAGGACAAAAGGTTAAACATAGCCTTTAGGCTCAATATAAAGATAAAAATGTAGCAGGAGGCATTGGCCTATTCAGGTGAACATTCCCTCTAGGATGCCAGACTTCCTCCTAATTAAATCACAAAAGGTTCTTTTCCCCAACAGATTGCCACTTCCGCCTACAATGTTAAATAAGCAGAAACAGCAGAATGAGGAGGGTGTTCCCTTTTGGAAAACTGGTTAATTTCACCTTCTGGGAATTCCTAGAGGGTGGGCACCCTTTCACACGCTTTGGTTAACAAAGGCAAGGTTTTTCTATGTAAGTGAATTGTTGAATAGGACTGAGGTTGGCCATCTTCTAATCCAGGGGTGTCAAACTCAAGGCCCACAGGGTAGATATGGCCCATGGATGCTTAGATCTGGCTAGAGGGACTGCCCTGGAAACAGCGATGGACTGACCCATGCTGACTCTGCCACTGAAAACGAAGCCCTGGCAGGCCACATGTGGCCTCCCCAAGCTCCGTTTTCACTGGCAGAGGGCAGCAGGAGGCCATCGTGGCCAAAAATGAAGCCTCAATGAGTGACATTGAGCTGACCATGCCTGCTGGCCATGTCCCCCGCCCCCGCCCCCCCGAGGTCAAACACAACCTTGATGCAGCCCTCAAAGAAATCAAGTTTGACACACCTGTTCTAATTAGTTGATTGTGTCTTAACGCTGGTGGAATAAACCTCACTTTTGATAGGCATTCTTCATTCCTGGCTTGGATATGAACTTGATTTTTTTGCTAACAGTATGATAACATTCAACAGCAGTAATAGAAATATTTAGCCCCAAATGATCACTTTGATGAATATGTACTTTTCTTGTCTTTGATCAAGAAGCAATATAAGCAGGCAACATGCTAGAAATTCATGCTACAAATTTTTCACAATTCTCATTTTGTTTGGTAGAAAGTAAACTACATTCTCATATATGGTAGTTGTTACCGTGTTTCCCCGAAAATAAGACCCTGTCTTATACTTTTTTGAACCCTGAAATAAGCTTGGCCTTATTGCCATGCACTCAAAAGCCTGATTGGGCTTATTATCAGGGGATGTCTTATTTTGGGGAAACAGGGTATTTTAAGTTTAATTATGAGTTGGCCATGGGTTATGTACAGAGGTTAAATCCAGCAGGTTCTAACAGGTTCTGGAGAACCGGTAGCGGAAATTTTGAGTAGTTCGGAGAACCAGCAAATACTACCTCTGGCTGGCCCCAGAGTGGAGTGGGAATGGAGACTTTGCAATATCCTTCTCCTGCCACACCCACCAAGCCATGCTCACAGAACCAGTAGGGAAAAATTTGAATTTCACCCCTGGTTATGTACCTAATGGCTGAGGACTCTCCACTGTACAATTGCTTCTGATATTTAGCCTCCAACAGAACTTCTCCAGTGGCTATCAAAAGGATCAGGCATTTATTGAGGCTGCAGAGAAACGATCAGGCATTTATTGAGGCTGAAGAAATGTTTAATAGCAAGAAGAAACCCTTCTGTCTTCTTGTTACAATGAAATGAGCTTTCAAAACATCACAACAAGAAATGTTAAAGGAAACATTAAATCATCCCGAGAATGCAGAAGCATCACTTAGAAGATGAAGGCCTCCTCTAAATGAGGGACAAAGTATTCACAACAATAGAGGAAAACATTTTGACCCTTGTGTAGCAACGGCTCAGAAAATGTATTAAAATGCAAGGCTACTGTTTCCTTTTGAGAAGCAACTTTGATACTACTGTACTTTAAACATTAAAAACAGGCAAAATGCTGAAAACACATTACAGCGGTTTGTCTATGTAGACTGAATTTTCAGTGAATCCAAAGTAAGATGGCTAGACAATTAATTGAAATGGAATGATGATGATCCTATTATCTGGATTCTTTATCTTCTGCTAGGATTGCTAATCCACTTCTGGAACCTTTTTGATGTATTGCCTTTCTTCTTAATAGCTCTACAAAGCTTGGGGCAAAATTACCTGAAGAAGCATCTGTCCCACTATTGTGTCTGTAACAAAGGATGACACGTACTTGGACATAAGAATGAAAGAGGATTTTTAAACATTGGTGCCTTCTCTTGTGCAATGCTGTTCTGGAAAAAAAAAATCAACTATCACCTACCTACATTGTTTTTTTTTTCTTGCAGATATTTATGATTTGTTGCTAGGGTGTTTAGATCTTCCCTCTGTTTTATTTTGGTGCCCTTTTTACTTTAGCTTTGTGCAGGGGGGTGGGGTTGAAAATATAAGGATGGGGTGATATTCTCCCTGAGAAATCAGTAGATTATGCTATGAATTCTTCTCACCTTTTTGCTTTATATTGATATTCTTATATTCACTTTTCAATGCATTCATCAGAGAATAAATTAGTGTAAAATTGCAAGTAAAGGGGCAACAACAAATAAATAATTAGAAGAAAGATTTCAAAGCAATCACAAACTTTACAAGTTAATTGCAGGTATTCAAAGACATTGTGAAGAGTTTGTAACAATTACATGTTATCTTAATCGTTTTGTTCAGACCGAATTGATTTATTTTTAGGAAGAAAGGGTGTAAAAAATAACTTAATAAAATATATAGAGCCCTGGTGGCACAGCAGAGTAAAGCACTGTTATTAACATCAGCTGCCTGCAATTACTGCAAGTTCAAATCTCACCAGGCTCAAGGTTGACTCAGCTTCCATCCTTTCTAAGGTAGGTAAAATGGGGACCCAGATTGTTGGGGGCAATAAGCTGACTTTGTATAAATATACAAAAGTATGAAGGCTATTGCTTAATGCATTGTAAGCCGCCCTGAGTCTCAGGAGAACGGTGGCATATAAATCAAACCAAAAAAAAAACAAAACTTGGAGTGGAACTCATAACATCAATTTTTAGTGATTTCTTTTTCTTTTATAAAAAGAGGAAGTAAAAATAATATGCAGAAACCTATATCTGCTAATGTTAATAAGTCTGTTGACAGAGCTCAAGCTATAAATCTATTGATTTTTATCCAGCAATTAAAAGAAACTGTCTCCTTTTTATATAAGTTTATTAAGATGCATTTATAGTTTGGCTGTAACACTAATTTCATTTGCTGTGATGAAATTATTCTTAAGTATCAAACTTTAAAAGAAACTTCTTATAATTCAACCAGTAAATGCATTAAAATGGGGGTTTTTTGCACCATTTTATTTATTTTTGAAGCTGGCCAGATTAACTTGCAATTCTAAAAATTGCAATTGCCAACAAAAAAAAAATCACATGAAGTGACAACAGAACACATAAAAGACAATAACACCGCTAGGTGTTATGATCTTATAATCTTGAGGTTAAGCCATACCATCAGTGGTGGGTTCCTCCCAGTTCGGCCTGGTTCGGCCGAGCTGGTAGCGGTGACGATATGACATCACCGAACCAGTTCTGTTTGTTTGGGAGCTGGGCCGCCTCGCCTCCCCACGTTATTCTTACCTTTTATTTGGCCCTGCCCCCAATCTATTCGCTGCCTCCTGAGTCCCAGCTGATCAGCTAGAAGGAAAAAAAAACTGTTTAAACTCTTGCCATGGGGCTTCAAAGGGCCGCCCTACAGCTGATCAGTGTTAAAAGCCTGTGTGGTGGTAGACCAGTGCACTTGAAAAACAAATGGGTAGGCTGGTGCCTCCAAAAACAAATGAGTAGACTGGTGCCTCCAAGAACAAATGGGTAGACAGGTACAGCTTTGCAAGCAGTTAAAAGCCTGGTAGACCAGTACCTCTGCTAAATACTAAAGAATTGTCACATGACCATCAAACCATGCCCACAAAATAAGCCATGCCCACAGAACCGGTAGTAACAAATTTTAGAACCCACCCCTGCATACCATAGTTTGTCACATTTTCCCCAGTTTATATTTTCCAGATGACCATTATCTGCCAGATACAGAACTATGCAAATTTACTAAAATGCACGAGTAGAATTAAGGGCCTGGTTTCTTAAATGCGCTGCACATAATGTGAAGTATCACATCTTATAAAAATGCATTATTTTCTCCCTCTCTCTCTCATACTATTTTGTTTCTTGAGCCTTACACAAATAGGGTAACCCAAACAGAATATTAATAAAACTGGCTGAAATAGTCTTTGCACCACGGGAATAGCCTTCGCATGAGTCGAAAGCAAGAAACAATGGATGGAAATGATTCAAGGAGAGAAGTGACCTAGAACTAAGGAGAAACTTCCTAAGAATGATAACAATTAACCAGTGGAAAGGATTGCCTTCTGTAGTTGTGGGTGCTCTATCACTGGAGGCTTTTAAGCAGGGGTGAAATCCATCAGGTTCTGACAGGTTCTGGAGAACCGGTAGTGGACTTTTTGAGTAGTTCAGAGAAGCGGTAGCGGAATTTTTTTTTTATTTTATTTTTAAACAAAACTTAAAACATAAAACAATTATCATCCATTACAATTACAGAAAATGTATTGATCAGTTACAAATCTTTTGTGCTTAATGCTCAAGCCAACATTTTCTTATTTAACAATTTATTACATTATTATTCTCGTTTACCAATTATTTGACAGTAGCTTATCCTCCATAAGGTTCCGACAGGTTCTGGAGAACCGGTAGCGGAAATTTTGAGTAGTTTGGAGAACTGGCAAATACAACCTCTGGCTGGTCCCAGAGTGGGGTGGGAATGGAGATTTTGCAATATGTTTCCCCCAGGAGTGAGGAGGGAATGGGGATTTTGCAATATCCCTCCCCTGGAGTGGGATGGAAATGGAGAATTTGCAGTATTCTTCCCCCAGAGTATGGTAGAAATGGAGATTTTGCAGTATCCTTCCCCTGCCATGCCCACCGAGTCATACCACGTCCACCGAGCCACGCCCACAGAACTGGTAGTAAAAATGTTTGAATTTCACCACTGCTTTTAAGAAGAGACTGGACAGCCACTTGTCAGGAACAGTATAGGGTTTCCTGCTTGAGCAAGCGGTTGGACTAGAAGACCTCCAAGGTCCCTTCCAACTCTATTACTCTGCAGTCATAGTAAAGGTAAAGGTTCCCCTCGCACATATGCGCTAGTCGTTCCCGACTCTAGTCATAGAATCATTTGCAGTCAGAGAAGATGATTTTTATAGGGCTAAAAGCCAGCAGTACAATACACACAAGAAATTCATCTAGCATTTCCACTCTCATCATAAGTGGCATGAAATGGGTGTGTCTGCTGATTCTCCACGCGATAAATGAAACGTTTTGCCACCTACATCTGATATTTAGAAAAATCAGAAAGTCAGAAAAATTAACACAGGCAAAGGGTGTGTGTGTGTGTGTGTGTGGAGGCTGACTCAGACGCCATATGCATGGGCACAAATAGAGAAGCAGTAAATTATTGTAGGTAAATGTCAGTTCCTTGAAGAAAGAGTATTGCTATCCTATATGGTGCAGTTTGTTAAGGATATTGGTGTTGTGTTATCAACCAGCAGAGTAAATGCACAAGGAAACATTGCTGAGAGCGATGAATAAGAGTTATGCAAACTGGTTTATCAAAAGCTTACTTTATAGTAGAAAAACAGTCTCATAGTCTTTAAACAAATTCCAAGTCTTTTCCAGTTAAATCAGTCCAGTAGTTACAGATATCTTCTTACCAAACAAACATTAGTTGGTTAGAATAACAAACTCACTCTGGTTCACAAACCACGATGGTAGCAGATCCATCAAACGATGATTACAGATAGCAACTCCTCTCAATGGTAGCATATCATATCAGCTTCATCATCAAACTGAATATGTTACAATACCTTGCTTAAATACTCTCACAACCAGTCATTACCTAATTACAGCATGACTCAGCATTACAATGAATCAGCAAGAAAACCTTAAAGTCACATAATACATTTACAGATTAAAGTTACAGTACACATATATTGCCTGGACAACTAGTTAGGCTCAAACCATATCCTAACACAGTTGATGATGCAAAATGGTGCTTAATGAAAATATCCGTTGTGTTCCTTCTGTTTCTCTCTCTGTCTCCTTACACTTGGCTTTGCCTACATTCTCGAGACTTACTTGTCCAATGCCAGATGACAACATGGAGTATTAGATAACAGTGGGTGGCCAGGCAGCATTCCCCCGGGGTTTGTGCTTCTGATTTTGGAGTGGGGTTGATGGTAAAAGCAATTCTTCAGGAAAGAGGGGTTAGGATAGTAGGAGGATAATGGTGTTTGTATTGCCAGTTCCACAATAATGAACACATTGGGGGCTTTTTACAGAGCTTACAAGAAAGTGTGTCTTTGTTGAAAAAAGCATCTCCTCTAGTCATACTCATTAGAAACACAAAAGCAAAGCAATTGTAGCAAAGCAAAACAGAGCTTTTAGCGAGCAGATTAATTATCAAATTGCAAAGAAGATTGTTTTATGTGAATAAGAACTAAGGCTATGTTAGTCAAATTTATCTCCTGTTACACGTTGCTGACATGCAGCTTATAATCATGCTGACAGCTTGAGTCAAGGTTTACATCTGATTTATTCTGTTCTCATTAAACGTAACTTGAAAATAAGTCCCACTGTATTCAGTGGGGATTACTCCTTGAGATCTAGGTAAGGGAAAAGCTTCAGGCAATTCGTCTTTAACATTAGGACTGATTTGAGTTTTAATTGGTCTCCCAAAGCTATCTGGTTGGCTAATGAGGTAACAAGACAATAAATAGATCCTAGACTTCATAAGTGCTACAGTTCAAAAGAATTTTCATTGATCTGGATCTAGGAAATGCATGCATGCATTCCTACATCCCATAACGCATACAGCAAATTCGGCAAGAGTTACCATCAAAGCAATGAATCCTTAGATTAGTTTTATTTTGCTTTTCCACTCTATAATGAGAAAACGATTGAATTAACAAAATTGCTATACTTCTTTTGCTTTCTTTTTCTCCTGCCATTCAGAACATTTGGTTTCCCCTCCCTTTAAGAAAATAAGGTAATTTCTCTCAATATGTCCCATTCCTATTGTTTGACAATCTTTTATCTTTAATGCATTGCAATATTTCATTTAAATATTGTTGGAAGAAATGTCCATCTGGGTTGAGTTCCAAGTGGGAAGAAAGACATTGGAAATATGGAGACTGCTTGGAAAGATGGTTTAATGGTGGACAGGACCACATGGGTTTCTTGGTCCTAGGCAAAGAAAAATGGGGAGAGATGCTGAGAGTCCCTGGGTTTTATACACTCTCTGGCTTTGAACTTCCTGGAGCACAGGAAGAGTATCCTGATTGGTTGCTGTCAGAGGTCATAGCTAGCTTTGTAGGTTGTCTGTGTGCTAAATTTGGTTGAATCTTGCTGGGTGATGCAATGAAGGGCAATTAAATGACTCTCCCTGAAGGAGGTAGATCTTTGTTATGCAGAATAGACTGGCCCAGGCCTCAATGGCCCATTAACAAAGGGTGTGTGTGTGGGGGGGGCTGAGTTTCTGCCTCCTTTTTAGGGGAAATATTCTGCCCTTTTAATATTTCCTAAAATATTTCATTCTTCTAGGAGAGGGGTGGGTGCTAACTTCCTACAATATGGAGTACATACTCTTCAAATGTGAACTGATTTGCTGCTACAGGTAATACTCAACTTATGAGCCCAAAAACTTTGTTGCTGGGCAAGACAGTTGTTAAGTGAAATTTTTCTCCTTTTATGACTTTTCTTGCCACAGTCGTTACGTGAAACATTGCAGTTGTGAATAACACAGTTGTTTAATGAATCTGGCTTCCCCATTGATTTGCTTATCGGAAGATGGCAAGAGATGATCACCCTGGACGCTGCAACCACAAATAAAAACGTGCAAGCTGCCAAGCATCTGAATTTTGATCACATGATCACAGGGATGCTCCAACGAATGTAAGTGTCAAAAACGGTCATAAGTCACTTTTTTTCCAGCACCTTTGTAGCTTCGAATGGTTATTAAATAAATGGCGGCAAATCAATGACTACCTGTATTGTGTTTTGTTTGCAGGTGGTTAAAACAGGGGGTTTGGTTCAGTGGTGAAATCTAAAATTTGTTACTACCGGTTCTGTAGGCGTGGCTTGGTGGTGGTGGAGTAATGTGACTGGGTGGGTGTGGCCAATTTTTTTTTTTTTTTACTTTTAAAACCATTTTTTCTACAACCTCTTCAGGGAAGAGGTTGTAAAAAAAATGCTTTAAAAAGGCTCTGATGATCCCAGCTGAGTTGCCTGATCGGCAGAGACTTTTTTTTCTTTTAAATGCCTCTGACGATCAGGCAACTCAGCTTGGATCGTCAGAGGCATTTAAAAGAAAAAAGGGTTTTTTTCTTTTAAAAGCCTTTGAGAATCCCAGCTGAGCCGTGCGATCATCAGAGGCTTTTTTTTAACTTTTAAAAGCACTTTTTCTGCCAAAGAGGTTGTAGAAAAAATGCTTTTAAAAGTAAAAAAAAAAGCCTCTGTTGATTGTGCAGCTCAGCTGGGCAGGGTGGTGGTGGTGGTGGTGGTGGTGGTGGTGTAGGGATTTTTGCTACTGATTCTCCAAGCCACCCGCCTCCATCGCTACCAGATCAGGTGATCCGGTCCAAACCAGGAGCATTTCACCCCTGGTTTGGTTGCTCTTATAGCATACTGGCCAAAACTGATGTACCAAAATTGATTAATACAGCAGAAATGATGGGCCATAAAGACTGAGCATGAATGAGAGAGGTAACAGATGAGTTTGTTAGAAATACTTTGGTGGAAACAACAGGGATTCTGGAAGTGGAGACCATTTGGACTGCAAGTGTATGCACTTTCTTCCCCCACTTCCCTCCTTCCCAAAGTGCAAAATTAATAATGTCATATACTGTAACTAGGGTATCAGTGTAAATAAAACATGCTTCTATATTAAAGTTGCTTCCTGTACTAAAATATGAAGCCTAGGATTAGAAAACCAACCCTTCCTACAGGAATAGACATCCTAAACATGATTGTACCAGTGCTGGTATTCAGCCGGTTCAGACCGGTTCGGGCGAATCGGTAGTGGCGACCTGCGGGTAGGCCTGCACACCTGCCCCAGTGCTATGCTGTCTTACTTTTTAAATTTTTAATATATTTTAAACTGTTTTTTAAATTTTGTGGGTATATGTTGTTTTAATATGGCTGTACACTGCCCTGAGTCCTTCGGGAGAAGGGCGGTATAAAAATGTAATAAATACAAATTAATAAATACAAATACTTAGCCATGTTTTCTAAGCCACGCACATGCATGCAAGCCGTGTGCGCGAGCAAAGCGGATGCGCGGAAGGCCGGGCGTATATGTGGAAGGTGCACACTCAGATTTTCGGTGTGCGGTGAACCGGTGGTAAAATTATGCGAAACCCACTTCTGGATTGTACTATATTGATTCAGATGCAGCAGCATGAATTAAATAAGGAGCGTGTTCACAGATATCAGTGGTTGCCTATTTTAGATAAAACTGCTGCTTAGATATCTATGGAGATTCTCAATCATGCAGGTCATGGTTGTCCCAAAGGTGCTTTCTTGAGAGGCAACTGGAGAGGCAACCCGTTTTTCTTTGAAGATGTTTTGGTTCTCATTCAAGAAGCTGCTTTTTGGTTGAGAAGCAAAACGTCTTCAAAGAAAAACTAGAAAGTCCAGTTGCCTCTTGAAAAAGCACCTTTTGGGACCCCTGTCTGAAGACAACTTCCTTGGAGTTTGGAAGCCTTTACCGTATCATTATTTTCAAAGACTACTTTGAAGCACTCATGCTTTTAGTATAGAAGAGTGATGCATACCATACCTGCACCCAGAGGTGGGTTGCCCCCGGTTCAGACCGGTTCGCAAGAACCAGTAGTAAAACTGGCGGGAGGCCCCTCCCATGACCCCGGATGTCATCATCAGCGTTCTGCACATGCCGTTGCAAACTGGTAGTAAAGGTAGGTAGAACCCCCCCGCCCTGCCTGTACCCCACATGCACCAAAGTGAAGCTAACAATAAACTGTGTGCAGAAATAGCAACTTCCATGACATTTGATAATACCACATTTTTCTAGAGCTAATGTAAAAAACTGGATATACTTCGCTTACAACAAACATGCTTTGCATGGCAGAAGTTCCAGGTTCAAGATCCAGAATCTTCAGCTAGAAGTAAAAGTGTTGTAGTCCCTAGTTGTTAAATCAGATCAATTTAATGCTGGTTGGACTCATAATGAATCCTTCAAACTCACAACATACAGTAGAGTAAAACAGTCTTTATTTTCTAGAATTGAAGTTGGATTTTTAAAAACTCCTTTGCCTGTTCTAAAACCCAATCTGTTGAGGGAAATAAGGTGACATACCCAGATTTTGCTCTCTTCCGCCAAAGATAGAGCAAAGGTTCATGATGATTATGGGTCCAGCATCTTAGAGTATCAGAAATCCTGACTGCTTAAAGTTCAGCTGAATGTCAACATATTTACTGTAGACTTTATTTTTTTTAGTTCAGAATAGTCTGGAAGGAAAGGATGAGATTATAGATTGTTCCCATTTCTGATAGTTATATAGAATTTTAGACAATTAGATTTCCAAAAGCAGATTAAAATGTTAGTATTTTTTGTGTTATTTTGTCCCCTACTTTCAGAGTATATACTTTTTTATGAATAAATAGTTGGCTTCAGGTTTTGTTTTATAGTGTAGAAGAGAACATTAAGGTAAATTGCAATCTTTTCATGAAAAGGATTAACATTTCTTTCATCTTTGTTAAAGATTTTTCAAAAGGAAGGTAAAAATGAATACAAACTAAGGTAAAGTGAGAAAAGAAAAAGAAAGAAAGCATAGAGAAGGCTAAAAGTACAAGAAAGGAAAAAGAAAAAGAAAATAAAAAAGGAAAATAAAAGATAAAAAGAAGCCCGTAAGGAATCGCCAGTCAGTAATTAATGTAGATAGTGTATTTTCTCTATTCAAATAGGTCAATTTAGCTATCTCAGCAGAGAATGGGACAAGTTGCCAAAGCCAAATTGCTGCGGTCAACTCACCACAGCCAACTCAACATGGCCAACTGGCCAACTCAACATGGCCAACTCACCATGGCCAACTCATCATGGCCAACTGGCCAACTCAACATGGCCAACTCACCATGGCCAACTCACCATGGCCAACTCATCACAGCCAACTCGCTATGGGACAACTTGCCACAAGACAATTCACTGCAGGGCAATTTAACACTTCTATTTAATTATTTAAAATAAATAAACATTATTTTAATTGTTGCCACTCACATTTCATTCTGGGCCTCCTTTTGCATCCTTTTTTTAATGATTCTATCCCGCCATTTGTATTTGCCAATTATTTGTTGTCTATAAAATGCTTCTTTTGCTGAGGACCAAAACAATGTTTTTGGGAATAGATACTAGATTTGTATCTATTCTAATTTCTCAATATGGCACATCTAATTATTTTTAAAATCTGCAGTAACTTTGATTTTGTAGTATCATAAATATGCATGCCACCTAAATCAGCTCATGTCCTTCTATTTCTTCTATTTCTGTTTTATATTTCAGTAGCATCCACCATTTCACTCAAACCAAACACCAAGCTGCAAAATACAATTTCAAATCAGGAAAACCCAATCCTCCTCTTTCTTTTGCATGTGGAAACATCTTATATTTAGCTCATATTTTCCCCCTGCCACACAAATTTAGATATATCCTTCTGCCACTGTTTAAATGGTGTATCACTTGTCAAAATAGATATTGTCTGAAACAAAAACAAAAAATATATTTGATAAATTTTCCCCATCAATGAAATTTTAGTTTCTTTCATATTAACATTGTGAAGCTAGTTATTTTTATTCCCTTTCTGCCTAGGATTCGTATCTCTGTTTTTAATATGATGTATTGTTGAGATAAGTTTTATATGTGTGCCATTCAAAGATGCCTTTGATGAGATGAGCACCTGTATAAATTTGATTAATAAAATAATACAAAAAATAATCATGCCTTTTTAAAACTTCATTCCATATCTTGGCATAGTTATTTTGAAATAATCTATAGTTCATATTTGTCATAATGATATCCAGATATTGTACTTTCTTTTCAACGTTAAAACTCATTTTATTCATCAATTCTGTTTGATCTTATATTTTCATATTTTTGTTAACATGTTTACTTTCTGTTCATTCATCTTGAAACCAGTTAGTGCACCAAATTCTTTTAATTTACCCATTAATGTTTCAGTTCCCTTTAAGAGCTCTTCCAAAATGATCACCAAATTATCTGAAAAAGCCCTTAACTTTTAAGATTCTTTTTTAGTCTTCTCTCATTTTCTTATATCTATATTAGTATTTGGAGAGCCAGAATAAATAAGAAAGCAGATAGTAGGCACCCTCTCTTTTCTTTTTTGTATCTCAAGTTTTTTTTTTTTTTTTTTTTAGATCTCCATTAACAATTTGTGCTTTCTCTGAAGTGTAATCTTACCAATTTGGCAAAATTCTCTTTACTAGGTACTGTATGTTTAGTCTAAGAAAGAGAAGGGGTAAGGTTGATATGATAGTAGTCTTAACAGTACTTGAGGCTGTTACAGTGTAGGAACTTAGCACCCCCCTCCTAGAAGAATGAAATATTCTAGGAAATATTAAAGAGGCAGAATATTATACAGTATTTTCCTGGATGAGAAAAGGAGAAATATGTTTTTAAAGACAAAGCAGCTCCCTGCAGCTCCCTGTCCCCCCTTCATTTCCAGGGTGATGAGAGTAAGACATGGCCCTCACGACATGATAGGATTAGCCCTCTACCCAGCTCACCACATAGCACCTGGGAAGATTACATCACCCAGCAAGGCTCAACCAAGCCTGGGACACAGACAGCCTACAAAGTTAGCTAAGACTCCTGTCCCCTGGGAGTCTGACAACCAATCAGAATACAAGCTCAAATTCAAAAGCCCAGAGAGGGCATAAAACCCAGGCACCTCAGCATCTCTTCCCTTTTTTTCTTCATCCAAGATTTTTAAGGCATGTGACCCTGTCCACCATTAAAGCCATCTTTCCAAGCAGCCACCATGTTTCCAGTGTCTCTCTCCCCACTTGGAACTGAACCCAGAAGGACATTTCTTCCAACAACAGAGAAGAAGGGGTCAAGCTGTTGTCCAAAGCACTGGAGGGCAAGACAAGAGAGAGATTCAACCTAGAACTAAGGGGAAATTTGCTGACAATGAGAAGAATTAATTAATGGAACAGCTTTCCTCTGGAAATTGTAGGTGTTCCATCACTGGAGATTTTCAGGAAGAGATTTCGTCCAGAATGATATAGGATCTCCTGCCATGGGCAGAGGGTTTGGCTAGAAGACTTCCAAGGTCTCTTCCAACCCTATTATTATTCTACGTTCTATGGCAGGGATCGGCAACCTTAAATACTCAAAGAGCCACAAAGGTCCTAACCGGAAGCCCTCGTTCAATTCTGGAGGCGACCGGAAGTCCGGTTCCCCCACCATAGAGTCTCCTCCTAGCGCGGCATCCTTTTTCCTCTACCTGTCCTAACCAAAAGCCCTATCAATTGTGGGGCCAACTGGCAACAGGGAGCCGCAGCAGAGGAATGAAAGAGCCCTGACCCCTGTTCTGTGGTATGTCTTTTCATAATCTGTCACTGTTCCTTTGTAATCCTCAGAATATTTTGTTTCTTTAGATATTCATCTATTTTCTCTAGAGTGTTATACATTGCACATGCTGAAACAATATTGATGAAATGCTTTATGTATGAACACATTACCCATTACTACAGTATCTTCCGCTTGTAATTTCAACATTTCCTTTTCCTTTTGTAATTCACATGCCAACCAATTCCCTGGTTTGTTTGCAAACTAAGATTTTAGTTTTTGCTTTACATAGTTCATTTTTATTTCAATTTCCTTTAATTAACATTAATAGCCATCTCTGTAAAAGTTTAATTTGTTGAGAAATACTTATCTTCTTTGGAATTTTTTATTAATTCATTATCTTTTTCTTTATCTCATCCAAAATAGTTTTCATTTTCTCTTTATTTCTTTTGAGTTCACTACTTTATTGCATAAAATAACTTGTAATGAAAGCTTTGCTTGTATCCCAAATTGTTCTTAAATCAGTACCTTTATCTAAATTGTTTTTTTTAAGATTACCATTAACATCCTATTATATCCAGACTATTAATACTGAATAAATGGCAAAAATATTAATTTACTGATAAAGAGGAAGAACTGGATTTCAATTAGCTGTATGATTTAAATAAACACACCACAATCCATTGGGTATTGTTTTTATACATAGACATCGGCACACCAGACATTTAAATAAACAATCACTGTTTATTTTGGGAGGGAGGGATCATATTAAAAATGTAATTTGATGCATATAAAATATTTCAAAAACGGGTAATTGTAACGTCTTTATCATTGGAAAGTCCGATATAAGCACACCCCTAAAATGCAAGCACAAATTATTAATTTATTTTATTTATTAAAATTATGGAAGTACACATTGTAGGTCATGAGTGGAATTTTCCAGGGTCAGGAGGTGTTCCTTAGACCAGCTAAACAGATGTTGGGATGTTACTGAAATAGCAATAGCACTTAGACTCATATACTGCTTCACAGTGCTTTATAGCCCTCTCTAAGCAGTTTACAGAGTCACCATATTTCCCCCAACAATTTGGGTCCCCATTTTACCAACCTCATAAGGATAGAAGGCTGAGTCAACCTTGAGCCAGTGAGAATCGAACTTCCAAATTGCTGGCAGCCAGCAGTCCCCCCCCCAAATATCTAGATCTCACCAAATGCCTGAAGGTTCTGCCACCAAAATTCTACAGCAAGTGGATGAAGTGGTGGGTTTCACATATTCTTACCACCGGTTCACTGCATGCTCGCCTTCCGTGCATGTGCTTGGCCTTACATGCATGCTCTTTGCTCATGTGTGCACCTTCTGTGCGTGCGCCCGGCCTTCTGTGCATGTGGTTTGCTCTCGCGTGCTCCTTCCACACATGTGCCCGGCCTTGAAAACGTGGCTAAATAGGACGGCATTACGCCGGGGCTGGTCCAACTGCAGTCGCCGCTACAAGTTTCTCCAAACTGGTACGAACCGGCTGAATTCTATCTCTGAGTGGGTGATCTTTGGCTGTTTCACTTTGTGAATGGAAATTGACATTTTGCTGCCAAATATAATACGTATCTTCAGATGCCACAGATTCATGTTGTGTAGTCCAAGAGGCTATAGATTGACTATCCCCATGGAGTTCCTTTAGTTTATTGTCCACTAGGAACATTAGAGAATGAGAGAAGGGATCTCTCCATTGCAGCCTTTTCTTAGCTTCCATTCTGCTCTCCCTTGATTGGAAGACTTACATCATTTCCCCCCTAGTGACTTATGGTATCTTTAGAGTTATTTAACCTTGTTCCGAAATAATGGAGCAATGAGAACAGAGTTCAATATGATCTCAACCATGACTGGTTGGTTACTAGAAGACCCCATAAGTCTTTTTAAATCTACTTCATAAGTGGGTAAATAGACCAATATACTTAGGATTTACATCAGATTTCTTCTTACAGTGAAAATATTGCTTTCTCTCTTTATGAGCATAATAAGTGCAGACGTGTGTGTCTATATCCCTTTCTCTCTTTCTCTGTGTTTTCTTTATCATAGCAAGTAACAGTAACAGAGTTGGAAGGGACCTTGGAGGCTATCTAGTCCAACTCCCTGCTCACGCAGGAGACCTATACTAGGGATTCGAACCGCCAAACTGCCGACCTTTCTGATCGACAAGCTCAGTGTTTTAGCCACTGAGCCACCTAGCCAGCCATTTTACTCCTCCTTTGGATTTTAATATCTGTGCTTTGATCTTCTTAATGGGTTTAGCAGATATGTTCTTCTAAAATCGAAACCACTGAACAAACTACAAGATTTCAATCAAGGTTCCCTTTGAAATTCCCCTGTAGGCATGACATGCTAAGTGTATTTATGCACTTTTTGAATATTTTCTCTCTCTAATGCCCATCTTTAAAAAGTTTTCCTTGGCTATGCCATTTGCCCTTTGAGCTTATACTGAACTAGATACACATAACATAAAATTATGTCCTCCTAGTTTCGTACAGGATCAGGCTGTTCAATGACACGCATCAGTGCTTTTGTTCCTATTTCAGATATTATTTCAAAATTTTAAACGGGTTCCTCCAAAGTGTATTGAATCACCCACTGAACCTGAATGCCTTAATAATTGAAGAGCCTTGGTGGTGCAGTGGACTAAAGTGCTGTTAAGTAGCACTCAGCTGCCAGCTGCCTGAAATTACTGCAAGTTCAAATCTCACCAGGCTCAAGGTTGACTCAGCCTTCCATCCTTCCAAGGTAGGTAAAATGAGGACCCGGATTGTGGGGGCTATAAACTGGCTTTGTATAAAAAGAACACCACTTGGGGGGGCCAAAAACCCTACTAAGCAGGTATATACAAAAGTATGATGCATTGCTTAACGCATTGTTGATCTGTCCCCGTCCACACACACACACAAACACAGCCAGCCGAGGGTTAAGGAAGCACTTGGAACACACCCAGGTCTTTATCTCCAACTTGGCAGCGATATAAACACCGCCTGCCAAGTGCTTTATTTCCACAGAAACAGAAAGATAATATACTCAGCGTCCAAAAGTCCAACAACAATAAATATCCCTCTCAGCAGTTCCGGACGAGGCTTTAGTGACTATCCAAGGTTTATTTTTGTTCGTCACAAGGATCACTGGCCACCACCCTCTATTATATAGTCTCTGGGGTGTGGTCCAGTGACTCAGTTCTAATCCCTAGCACGCCTCCTGAGCTGCTGCAATCGTTTATCACGCCTTCGGAGGCGTGCGTCCAGGAATGATGTCTCTCCCTCACTCTCATCCGAGCCACCTGTCTCCCTGTTAATCTCCTCTCCCTCGGCCGGCACCTGAGACAGTGCCAGAGGGGAGGGGCCTGGAGAGGGAGGCCTGTCTGACTCCTCTTCCTCATGCTCGGAGCTTTCTTCCTCCGATGGGACAGGCTCAGAGGGCGGGGCCACAACAATTGTAAGCCGCCCTGAGTCTCCAGAGAAGGGCGGCATATAAATTGAACCAATAAATAAATAAATAAATAAATTTCCGATTCTTCCTTACTTCTTAATAATCTAGGTCCATGAAGCATAACAGATCAATTGAGTAAAAAGGCAGCTTTTTATACCCTAATAGACAATGAATAGTTTTCGTGTGCAGTATCTGAAGGATGGAATGCTGCTCACAAAGAGTGTCCCATTTGCTAAAATGAACCACCACAGGTATCTTAATATTACGGATTTATTTAGTCAGTTTTTACGCTGAACTGATAAAATTTTAGGACAACTACGGAGTGTGTGAATCTTTTCCCTAGAAAGATTTCCCTACTTTCTGTCATTAGTTATAGTGTTGCTGCAAAATGTTTGCAGTAATGCCACTTGAAATTTCTTGGCAATTCTTTTATGCTGAAGTGATGAAGGTGGTGATGGTGATAATGAAGATGGGTATATATGCTTAAAATGTTTCAATAAGCATCCACAAACGGGCACACTTTGGGCTGTATGAAAAGTGGCTCAAGCCTGTACAAAGGTTGCTTTAGCAATTCCTTCCCCCTACACATATATTACCTATATCTATACACAGATATTACATATGTAGTTGTTCTCCCACAAGTATGTTGGGTTCAGGATTATTGATTTCAATATATAATTATTAGTAATTTATAATTATTAGTATCCTATGATTATCTCTAAGTGTTGTATCTTATGACTCATGATGAATGTATTTATAATGACTATGATCATGATTTATCACTTATATCTTTCATGTACACTGAGAGCTTATGCACCTAAGACAAATTCCTTGTGTGTCCAATCACACTTAGCCAATAAAGAATTCTATTCTATTCTATTCTATTCTATTCTATTCTATTCTATTCTATTCTATTCTATTCTATTCTATTCTATTCTATTCTATTCTATTCTATAGAGATTAATTTTTTCTAATAACCTTCCTTCCTTCCTTCCTTCCTTCCTTCCTTCCTTCCTTCCTTCCTTCTTTCTGAAACAAGTTTGCGCAGCCAATCATGTATCATTGTGTGGGCATAAATACAAACACATATTAATCATAAATGTCTATTTCCTTTGTTTCTTTTCCCCCCAGGGACTTGTAGAAAATATGTGTAGTGTGAGTGAAATTTGCCAGCTAATATAAATATTCAATTTCTTGAATTCCAATAACTTAGAAATAGGAAAGAATTAATGCTTAATCCATTAACACGTGTAACCAAAGCTCATCTGGGATATAAGATCTATTTTTTCCTTTTCTACAAAAAAGCTCTAGGTTAGGGTTAATTATGGATCTCACTGCCACAATAAGTATAATCTCATATATTTGCATTATTTATAGTAACATTGCATGACATTTTTCCCTGAGTCAGAAAGAAGAATTAAATGGGTGGAGAAAAATCAAATCAAAGAAATAACTTTGATCCATCAAATAGCTTATCTATCAAAGTTTTTTAATGGAAATGTTTGAGGAAAGGAAATGCTTTGAACATAGAATGTAAATTTCTTGTGATTTAAAGTGCTAAATAAAGATGACAAGCTAAAATAATTGAACAAATGGAAGGTACAAAAAAAGAAAAAGAAAAACAAGCCATCATACTGCTTGGCTGAGTCTCATAGTTGAAGGTTATATTTTCACAGAAAATAAATTCATTACTGAAAGAGAAATGAAAGTCGAGGGAAATTACCAGAGAAACTGGGCTACATCTTAAAATTTGGAGAATGAGTGTCAAATTAAGATGGAAGATATAAAATAACATTGTGAAGTTGGCTTTGTTTGTTTGCTCTTCATTTACAGATCCAAAAGTGATTTAATGGATTGTATTAATATGTTCATTAACTTGAGTAAAGGGACATGGTGGTTCAGTGGCTAAGATGCTGAGCTTGTCGATCGAAAGGTCGGTAGTTCAGTGGTTTGAATCCCTAGTGCCGCATAATGGGGTGAGCTCCCGTTACTTGTCCCAGCTTCTGCCAACCTAGCAGTTCGAAAGCACGTAAAAAAATGCAAATAGAAAAATAGGGACCACCTTTGGTGGGAAAGTAACAACGTTCCGTGCGCCTTTGGCATTTAATCATGCCGGCCACATGACCACGGAGATGTCTTCAGATAGTGCTGGCTCTTCGGCTTTGAAACGGAGATGAGCACCACCCCGTACAGTCGGGAACGACTAGCACATATGTGCGAGGGGAATCTTTACCTTTTTTAATTTGAGTAATGCCAGAGAAAAAAAATCATGCTAACTATACTTCCTAGTGATACTATACCACATTTTGAAATGTCTGATTATATCGTAAGTGATAATTGAGGGTATAATTCATTTCCAGGCAGATAAATGGGCATAAATGAAGAATGTGTAATTATATTTGGGGTGAAAAGTTATATTTGGCACTATTGCCACTTTTTGGAAGAGTTTTATTAAAAAACCTGGGTTGGAGCAGGATAAAAAAATGCTTCCTTTAACTGAATACAAATGAATTAAACCTAGTTTACAGTAATTACATGTAGTTAACATGATGATGCCACATATACATTCCTTCTGGTTTGTTATAAATCACAATTAGGAGCAATATTTTTTTAGGAGTTACATGCAGTTTTTCTTCATATTGTGTACCTTCTGACAGGGAGGGAACAAACACCACTGGCCTTGAGCCGTGACCAGCCTATAATAAGAGGCTAAACTGCTGATTTCCCTATCATTCCATTTCACATCTGCTTACATTTTACAGACAGGTAGAGTTGCAAAAATTCAGATCACTACTAGCTGGTGACAAAGAGTGGGAGTTTTCTCTTGCCATCTAGTGCTCATGCAGCCCAGATACAGTAGGCTTAGTCATTTTTTTCCTCTAATTATTTTTTTCTTTTGTTCAAATGTATTATCTCACTTTACTACGATATTAGGAATAGTAGATTATTTATATACTTTTATACCACTGGTCCGATCTACTTCTACCACCCAATTATAATTCTTTTTCCTTTAGTTATACAATGTTTCTTAGTGTTCTGCCCCAGCTTCGGATTCCCAGAGAATGTGACACACACCAAACTTCGCAACCACTGTTTAATTCCAAACAAACCTCTTTCAAGAATGCAGGCTTCCCGTGCAAAGGATCCTTATCAAAGTTATTAAGAACAAAGTCCGACAAAGATTGGCAACCAGCCCAGAAAACCAGATATGAGTAGTCGCTCACTCTCCAAGATGCTCTGTAGTAATGAGATGTTGTTTCTAGCAAGAAAGCACTAGCTGCGTGCGACTTAAATAGGCTAAGGGAGTGGCCAATTATCCTCAAGCACTATTCTCGAGTAGACGTCCTCCTCCTGAGTAGCCACTCCTGCCTTTTGGAAGCCCTGCGTGCTGGAAGGAGCCTCTGGAGGTTCTGAAGGCGCTGGCTGAGACTCTGCCTCTGGCATCACATCCTCTTCAGCCTCCTCGCTGTCTGACGCGAGCGCCGGCTGCGCCGGCTGCTGGCACAACACCACACCAGCCTCCTCGTTGTCGGATCAGCCACAATCCGCGCAGGCCACTGGCGGGCCACAACACTTAACATATAAATATAACTTTCTTGTGGCTCCTGATATTCTTCTCTTTGGTCGCCATGATACAAAAAAAGATGCTGAGATCTTAGAAAGTGTGCAGAGAACAGCAACAAAAGTGATAAAGGGTCTGGAGGCTAAATCTAAGACTACTCAGACAGATACTGAGACAAATACTATAACTTGGATGGTATAAAGCACAGCAGCCTGCGTGTTTCTAGATGAAAGCTACATCAGTTATACCTGCATTTTGGGTCTTGCTTTGGCTTGCAATAGATTTCCTAGTTCAAAGTGCCAGATTAAGCCTACTGTACTGAACTCTGTATGGCTAGGCTTCATGAAAAATCAGGGCAAAACTCTCATCCTAATTAAATGAGCCTACTTATTCATACATACTGGATGGGGATTTCTCTCTACATCCGGTTTATCAAAGATAAGAAGAATGGAGACAAGAGTAGGTCTATGGTTGCTCATTCCTATGGAAGGCTTACTGCAAAAGTCCTGTTGGCAAAATACTTGGCACCCCTTGGGAAAGTGGCTAAGATGGCACTCTGCCAGAGGGATTTCAAATTTTCTGCCATGTAGGCAGGGGATAATACTGTGGCTCGTTTTATTGGTTTTATCTTTGAATGGGATTTCACTGTATGTTTGGTTTTATTTTCACTTTAAACTTTTGCAAGTTGGTTTGATTGAGTAATGTATAAATATAATAAATAAATACATACATAAATATGTACATACGTACATACATATACACATGCTAAGCAATCTACTTAACTAGTGGGATTAAGTTTGTAAAGTTGGCCTATGATGACATATATAAATACGGTATATAGTATATCCATACAGTCTACCTGGTAAGACAAGGTAGTTTGTCATTGTCATTTTGCTGGAAGATTTCCCTCTCAACTTTGTAGTTTAGTCTATAGCCTTGGGATTTCCAAATGGCCTTTGTCAAATATCAACTCAGCAAACCCAACATATTTTTTTTAGATTGACCAAGGTCATAAACTTTTCCTTCACTCACTGGGAAGACCAGAAAAATGTCCACTTGATGTCACTATTGTTCTACAGAAGTTTGACTACAGAACTTTTGTCTGTCTATAGCAAAGCTCCTTTGTTTCCTGCCAGATAATACTGTATATTTGGTTTCTTCTTTCTTACTTGGGAAAAATAAATTAACATAAAGAAGAAGAAAAAAAAACATGCAACTTAAAAATGTTTAAAATATTCTCATTCATGACTAAGTAAAAATCTTAAAATGTATGTACATAGAGATATACATATACATATATGTACCCAATCAGAGACTATCCAACCATCTTTCCCCCCTGAAAATGATCTACTCTTAATTTTCACTGGCAGCAATATTAATTTTTATTTCCTTAAAATATGCTATTATTATTATGGTTGCTTGTACACTCAGACAGAAGTTTAGACTTGGTTTGGAATTTTTATCCATATTGAGTCCTTTCCAAGGACCTGAGATAGGGAGATGTTGACTGTTGTTATTTCTAATTGATTATCATGAATACCCAATAATGTGAGAAGGAGCCAAACGCCTTCTTCTAATCAATTGAAGCTACTTTCAAGTTGATCTTCCTTCTCTTGCAGTGTTCAAAAACTATTTTGTCGGTTAGGAGATGATCTTGTGTCCCTCTGCTGTTTGGATAGTTTCCCTTCTTCTCAGGAATGAACTTGTTTTCAATACTGTAGATGCTGTTGGCTGCATCAACTACAATACTAGCCAACAATTTGAAAGCTTCTGATAAGCAGGCAATTAGCCTTTAGTTGACTGGTACTGTCCCTTTGGTTGAATCTTTCATTATCAGGTAAGGTTTGGCCAGATGTTAACCAATCTTCAACTTCATCGCCTTGCAGTATGTTGTTAAACTGCTTGGTGATGACCAGTTAGATTTTTCAACCAAAAACCATGCCATTCATTTTCACCTGCTGCTGACCAATACTCCTTATTACAATTTATTTTTAATTTCAACTTCTTTTTTATCCTTAAAAAGTCCTCTAGCCAGGTTGCTTTCTTACTTACAGTAGAGGAAACCCATAGTTGTACCCATAACTGCACTTCAAGCTTTATATCTATTAATTTTCTATACCAGTTATTTGCTGCACAATTATTTCCAATGTTTCCTGGTTTATCCTTGTTTCTAGGTAATATTTCTTGATCAGGTGTTCTTTGGTTTTCTTGTTCTTTGGCTTTTTTCCCCGTCAGCTATTCTAATTTGCTTGCCTCTGATCTTAGCACACTGATCTTATTTTCCAACATGATATTCCATATTGGTGGGGCACTGTTTGGCTTTTTTTCTTCTTTGTTGATTTTGCATCCCAGGTTTCCATTATAACTGAAGCCATAATACACATTAGTTGGTTTGTTTCTTGTAGTGAGCTGATGCTTGTATTTGATATTACTTTATTGGCATCTTTTAATATTTATGCTAACTGTTTCTTTGAGCAAATGTCAGTCCAGACAATCTTATTCTGTTGTTTCTCTGCTGTTTTGGATCAGCAGTGGGTTTCAAATTTTTTTACTACCGGTTCTGTGGGTGTGGCTTGGTGGGCATGGCATGGCTTAGTGGGTGTGGCTTGGTGGGTGTGGCAGAGGAAGGATACTGCAAAATCCCCATTTCCTCCCAATCAGCTTGGGAGGCAGAGAATAGATGGGGGGCGGGGCCAGTCAGAATTTTTACTACTGATTCTCTGAACTACTCAGAATTTCCACTACTGGTTCTCCAGAACTGGTCAGAACCTGCTGAAACCCACCTCTATTTTGGATCCTCAGTAATTGTTTGTTTCAATTCCTTTTCTTTTTATGTTAGAGGGCTTTGTTCTTTCTGATGAGAAGGCTAAGGAGAGGATGTCTGGTTTTGGAATGAAAACAATTTATTAGCTATGCTGGTTTCCTCTACTGACAACTCTCCCTGGTTTTTCACTACAATCTGAGCTCCTTCTAGGAAGGTTTCAATGTCCTTGCTTTGGGTTTAACTTTGCAGTTCATCTAATTCTGCTTCTATGATTACCTTGTTTCATATTATAAATGAACATCGATCAACAAGATATCCAGAAATTCCAACACCTAATCCAATCTTGTTGATTCACACAGCAACATATCTAATGTAAATTTCATCTTATCATATTGTTTATGAGAGAGACAGTTTTTGTCTGGCTCCTTTGATGAGAATTTTGAAGTCATCTGCCACTGCTTACTTCCAGGGCTGAGAGAACATGACTGACCCAAAGTCACCCAACTGGCTTTGTGCCTCAGGAGAGACAAGAACTCATGATCTCCCTGTTTTCAGTTCAGTGCCTTAACCCTTACATCATCCTATAGAATGAAATAATTAAATGCAAATACTGAATTATTTCTTTTTTTTTCTGGTTATTTTGAGAGTAAGCTTTTGAGGAGAACCCTCTCAATATATGACCTGGAAATGATCTTGAGCCTTAATAGCATCTTACAGAACAAAAGCACATTAACAATCTTATGGTTTCAAGCTTGCAAGGGCAAAAATTGGGCAATGACAAGGCACTTCTCCCCAAGATGATGTGTTCTGAATGGACTTTCTGCCTGTCCTCCCATTTCATTTCAATCTGCAAAGAAACCTTGTGGACTTATCCAGATTTGAGGCCATACAAAGATTTATTTTATTTATTTTATTTTATTTTAAATTTATATACCGCCCTTCTCCCTGAGGACTCAGGGCGGTGTACAGCCAGAATTAAAAAACATAAAATACAAATATTAAAAACAATTAAAATATATATATTGCAGAGTCGCGCTGAGGATTTTGTGCAATTCCTGCACGATAAAGTCGCTCGGATTCGGGATGGCTTGGACTCCGACTGGATGAGTCCATGGGAGGAGACGAGGGCAGGTCTTGAGAATGTTACCTGGGAGGAGTTTGATCCTGTGACTCCCGAGGATGTGGACAGGGTTCTGGGTAAGATTAGTGCCGCCACGTGTTTATTGGACCCGTGTCCCTCCTGGTTGGTGCTGGCCTCCCGGGAGGTTACATGAGGCTGGCTCCAGGGGATTATAAGTGCTTCTCTGAGTGAGGGTGCCTTTCCTGCCACCTTGAAAGAGGCGGTAGTGAGGCCCCTCCTCAAGAAGCCTTCCCTGGACCCGGCTGAATTAGCCAACTATCGTCCAGTCTCCAACCTTCGTTTTGTGGCGAAGGTTGTTGAGAGCGTGGTGGCACGACAACTTCCCCGGCACCTGGATGAAGCTACCTATCTAGACCCGTACCAGTCGGGCTTCAGGCAGGGGTACAGCACTGAAACAGCATTGGTCGCGTTGGTGGATGATCTCTGGAGGGCTCGGGACAGGGTTTGCTCCTCTGTCCTAGTCCTATTAGACCTCTCAGCGGCTTTTGATACCATCGACCATGGTATCATGCTGCAGCGGTTGAGGGGGTTAGGAATAGGGGGCACCGTTCTGCGGTGGTTCTCCTCCTTCCTCTCCGACCGCTCGCAGTTTGTGTTGGCAGGGGGACAGAGGTCGACCTCGAGGCATCTCGCATGGGGAGTGCCGCAAGGGTCGGTCCTCTCGCCTCTCCTGTTCAACATTTATGTGAAGCCGCTGGGTGAGATCATCCGTGGTTTTGGGGTGAAGTGTCATCTGTACGCTGACGATACTCAGCTGTACATCTCCACCCCAGACCACCCCAACGATGCCCTTGATGTGACGTCCCGCTGCCTGGAGGCCGTGCGGGCCTGGATGGGGAGGAACAGGCTCAGACTCAACCCCTCCAAGACCGAGTGGCTGTGGCTTCCGGCGCCCCGATATAGTCAGCAGGTGCCATCGCTGACTATTGGGGGTGAATCCTTGCCCCCCACAGAGAGGGCTCGCAATCTGGGTGTCCTCCTGGACGCACGGCTGTCTTTAGAAGAGCACATGACGGCCGTGGCCAGGGGGGCCTTTTATCAGATTCGGCTGATTCGCCAGTTGCAGCCCTTTCTGGATCGGGACGCCTTGCGCACGGTCACTCACGCCCTTGTCACCTCCCGGTTGGACTATTGTAATGCTCTCTACATGGGGCTCCCCTTGAAGAGCACTCGGAGGCTCCAACTGGTCCAGAATGCGGCCGCGCGGGTGGTTATGGGTGCAACTCGTTGCGCCCACGGGACACCCTTCCTGCGCGAGCTGCACTGGCTCCCAGTGGTCTTCCGGGTGCGATTCAAGGTGTTGGTTACCACCTTTAAAGCACTCCATGGCATAGGACCCGGGTATCTTCGAGACCGACTTCTGCCACCAATAGCCTCCCACCGACCAGTCCGCTCCCACAGAGAGGGTCTCCTCCGGGTGCCATCAGCCAAGTTATGTCGGCTGGCGACACCCAGGGGGAGGGCCTTCTCTGTGGGAGCCCCAGCCCTGTGGAATGAACTGCCCCCCAAAATACGAAAGATTTCCGACCTCTGGGTGTTTCGCTGTGCTCTGAAGACCCTGTTGTTCCGCCAGGCAGCTATTAACATAACGTTTTAAAATGGGGTATTTTAAATTTCTGGGATTTTAATTGGAGCCTAATTATTTAATGATTTTAAATTTTAAATTGTTGTCGTGTTTTTGTGTTTTTAAATAGACTGTACACCGCCCTGAGTCCTTCGGGAGAAGGGCGGTATAGAAATAAAATTATTTATTTATTTATTTATATAAATTTGGCCCAAAATTAAAAATACAAACCAATTAAAACATTTAAAATTTCTTCTTAAGCCAGCCCGGCTTGCTGGAAAAAGTGGGTTTTAAGGGCACGGCGGAAGGCACTAAGGTCTTGGATTCTCCTTATCTCTGGGGGCAACTGATTCCAGAGGGTAGGTGCCCCTACAGAGAAGGCCCTCCCCCTAGGGGTCACCAGCCTACACTGTTTGGCTGATGGCACCCCGAGGAGGCCCTCTCTGTGGGAGCACACGGGTCGATGGGAGGTCGTCGGTAGCAGCAGGCGGTCTCGAAGATAGCTAGGCCCTATGCCATGGAGCACTTTGAAGGTGATAACCAGCACCTTGAAGCGCACCCGGAAGACCACCGGGAGCCAGTGCAGCTCGCGCAGGAGCGGTGTTACATGGGAGCGCCATGCTGCTCCCGTCACTACCCGCGCTGCTGCATTCTGGACCACTTGGAGTCTCCGGGTGCTTTTCAAGGGGAGCCCCATGTAGAGAGCATTGCAGTAGTCAAGGCGAGAGGTGACGAGGGCATGAGTGACTGTGCACAGGGAATCCCGATCAAGAAAGGGCCGCAACTGGCGAATCAGGCGAACCTGACAAAAGATCCCCCTGGTTACAGCTGTCAGATGTTCCTCCAAGGACAGCTGCATATCCAGGAGGACTCCCAAATTGCGAGCCCTTTCTGTGGGGGCCAAAGACTCGCCCCCAATAGTCAGTGATGGAGTCAACTGACTATATCGGGATGCCGGGAGCCACAGCCACTCAGTCTTGGAAGGGTTGAGCTTGAGCCTGTTCCTCCCCATCCAGATGTTAATGAAAGCAAAATTTCACCACACACATACAAAAAACTGTGGATTTCAGTCTAAATTCAATCTTGTTCTTACAAAACAATATTGTTAAAAGGACAATATTGCTTGAATTTCAGACAGGAAAGATTATACCAAAAATAATAAGCACCTCCATTCCATATTCTTCTTTCACTCCAGCAGAAAATCCTTTAGGAGAGTTAGAATCATCTTACCAGATGTTGCCATCTATTCAGGTGCTCTGTTGTCCCATCTGAGAATTTATGTTAAAGCAAAAAGGGTATTGGCAACATCTGCTAAGTTTTGTAACAACAACAGCTAGCGTTACCATACAAGGAAGTCTCATAATATTGAACAGCATTTAGAATTATATGTTGATCTTAATTTCATACAAAACAGCAGTATGTATAACCTGTGTTCCCAGTTGTATACATTTGATTGATAGCAGATGAAAGAAGGCAGAAAAAGTGAGGGTTTTTTTTCTAAAAAAGTAACGATTGTATGGAATTCACTATCACAAAATGGAAACAAGGCTTTAACGCTTAACCACAAACGTACTATTTCGGCTACACTATTACAGACATGAGGTCATAATGATCTCAGTAGCAAAAAGACTTTCAATGTTTTCATGGTTGGATCAAAAAATTGTTGTATAGAGCAGTAAACCAAAAAAAGTATTGATCTCTATCAAATCCACATCGTGCAGGTCACTTTTTGTCTCTCCATCCTTGAACTTCAATCTTTCTTCTCTGATTTTTACATTGGTCCACTGAATGATGGTGCTAATAATTTCTTTAGAAAATAATAATTTCTAAATCTCTAGGGGAGTAGGTGAATTTCCGAGATTTCTAGCTGCTGGCCGTAGTCCAGGTAATTACACAACAATATTATGACTATTCTGTTCTGGATCTATTGCTTCCAAAAGGTGCAGAAGACTATTTGAATATGTTCTTGCCATATAAATTATTGCACGACGTAGATTGTACCTGGTCATTAATTTCATTGGGAGCTTCATCATCGCTGATGTCAGAAACGGTGGTGGCGGCGGGTGCCTCATCATCCATTACAAAATTTTCATCACACTCCAAGTCCACTTCACTCAGTTCACTCTCTGCTTCTCAATACCATTTTAGAACACTTTCTTCAAAGTTTGGATCACCAAATCACACTCTTTTTAGTGGAAAACTTGGCTCTGACATTATAAAAAAAATATCTTATCAAAGATATGCGGTCAAAATGACCGAAACTCAAATTCAAATGTCACTACAGAAAGCACCAAATAACTGATTCAAGCGCGATGCTGCATACACTCTCATTGGTGGGAAAACAAAAGCTATTCGCAATCGGAATGGTCCATTTCTAAAAATAGGGGTGTTCCTAACATTTTGGAAAACTGTTGCAGTCACTATGACTGCAGGTCTGTGGTTATGGGTTAAAATCAATATAGAGAGTAAGTCTATGAGTAGAACAATGGTAACACCTAAAGAGAAAATTCTGACTGGGAGAGGATGTATATAACAGGATATCCCCAGGGGGGTTCAAAAAATCAAATTAGTGGTTAAATTGGTTTTTCATTTTACCTGCAGATGGCCCTATTGTCAGAGTTTCCTAATAATTACTGTGTATTATTTTGTAAACGGCCCCAGGTCCTGACGTACATCAGATCCTATCAGTAGGTTCTTATACTAATTTACATCTGATAAATAAAAGATCTATAGGGTCATTAGATACTTTGCTAATGGGCAGTACAACTAAATTCCAGAATAATAGAGTTGGAAGGGACCTTGGAGGAGACCTTATATAATTCCGAACAAATGGCTATCCAATCTCTTCTTAAAAACCTGTGATGATGGAGCACCCACAACTTCTGAGGGCAAGCTGTTCCATTGATTAATTGTTCTCATTGACAAGAAATTTCTTCTTAATTCTAGGTTGGAGCTCTCTGATGATCTTTCAACCATTACTTGTTGTCTTCCCCTCACATGCTTCGGATAATATGCTTACCCCCTCTTTTCCATGACAGTCCCTCAAATATTGAAAGACTGCTATCTATCACCACCACTCATTCTCTTTGTTAGACTAAACATATCTACTTTCCTCAATCATTCGTCATAGGTTTAGCCTGCAGACCCCTTATTGTCTTTTTCCTTCTCTGAACTCTTTCTAGAGTCTCAACATTTTTTTTTGTATTGTGATGATGAAAAGCGGATGCAGTACTCCAAGTGCAGTCTTACTAGTGCAGTTTAAAGTGGTACTATACCAGTGGTGAAATCCAAATTATTTTAATACCAGTTATGGGGGCGTGGCTTGGTGGGCATGGCAGGGGAAGAATACTGCAAAATCCCCATTCTCCATTCCCTCCCCACTCCTGGAGGAAGGAGATTGCAAAATCTCCATTCCCACCCCACTCTGGGGCCAGCCAGAGGTCGTATTTGCTGGTTCTCTGAACTGCTCAAAATTTCCGCTACCGGTTCTCCAGAACCTGTCAGAACCTGCTGGATTTCACCTCTGTGTTATACCTTCATGTGATCTTGATACTATCCCTCTATGGATGCAACCTGGGATTTCATTGGCTTTTTTAGCAGCTGCTGCACACTCCTAGCTTGTACTTAAGCAGTGGTCCACTAGGATTCCTAGATCCCTCTCACAGTTACTACTGATGTGCCAGGTACCACCCATTCTATACCTTGCATTTGTTTTTTCTTGCCAAAGTGTAGAACCTTACTTTTCTCACTGCTGAATTGCATTTTGTTTTCAAGGTCCTTCTGGATCATCTTGAGCCTATCTTCTAATGTGTTGGTTCCCCCAGCTTGGTGTCATTTGCAAATTTGATGAGTTCCCCTCCTATGCCCTAATCTAAATTGTATGTGAAGATGTTGAAGAGTTTTGGGTTTTAAACAGAACCTTGAGGCTCCTCTTTGCATGCTTTCCTCCAAGATGATGTAGTTCCATTGAGGACTACACACTGAGTGCGGTTGGTTAGGCAATTACAAATCCAGCTAGTGGTGATGCTATCTATCCCAATTTTAATCTTACCAAGAAGTAGGTTGTGATCTACTTTGTCAAATGCCTTACTAAAGTCCAACTATAATATGTCCACAGCACTTCACTGGGCCACTTATTTAGTCACTTTGTCAAATAATGTAGTAAGGTTCCCCTGGCATGATCTGTTTTTGACAGATGAATTCTGAATTTCTGATAAAGGATTACACTGTTTGAATAATGAAAAGTATCATGTAATTAAAAAACAGAGTAACTGAATGGATGAAAAGTCTCTCTCTATAAGAAATTTGAGCAGAATTAAGATTCACAGTGAATGAATTGTATTTGTTAATTTATCTTGCTTATGTTTATAAAGATCATTGTTTATAAATAATATTTTTTGTTGTTGATGGTTTTGGATGGATGTGTTCTACTAGGAAAGGCAAGTACAACAGTGAATCTCTTTGTTACAAACTTTTTTTGGTAATTGAATCACTAGGGGACAATTGTCTATGATCAACCTTGATGCTGCTTGGTGTTCTCATTAATTGGACAGGAAAATTTCAATGAGGTTTATGATAGTTTGCCTTTAGTTACATGCAAATCTAATTATTTTACAATTAATTAGGTTGATATGTTCTTCACAGGCTGAACTATAAGCAATGTACAATGTAAAGCAATTAATAATTAATTAATTAATAATTAATTAGGTTGATATGTTTTTCATAGGCTGAACTATAAGCAATGTACAATATAACCCTATGTGTAACTCCAAATAATTTCAGCAGACCTTCCTGCCAAACGAATTATTACAATCTGTACTGAAATACCTACTGATATGGTTATCTTAGCCTCAGTTTATTGGATAGACTTTTTCTCATCTTTTTCTTCATCCCCCCCCCCCGGGAAATTTGTCTCTTTACATTTAAATATATAAAACGTGATCTTAGATCATTCTTTGAGACCAAGATGGTCATTTCAGCAAGTTATGCGAAGAACAAAATCATGCTGTCTAGCTGCGTCACAGCCATTATGTTTACTTTTCAAGCATTATTTTATTAAGTACTGATCGTTTGAAGAACTGCGATTTGCTTCTGACCATGACTTGGGTATTTCCATCTTTGCCATTACTTCATTCATAACTTCTAGCAATGGAAGATTCAATGATTCCTGTAAAGTCTTATAGTATTCCGCTGGCAGTCTGTCCGGGCCTGGTGCCTTCCCATTCTTTTGTTTTTTAAGTGCTTCAGTTAATTCCATCATCGTTATGTTTCCTTCTAGCATCATTTCAGTGTCTTTAGAAATCTGTGGTAGATTCGCCTTCTGCAGATATCATTTAACACTTTCCTCCTCTATATTCTCTTGTTCATATAGTTTTTTTATAATAAACTTGTATGATATTTTTCTTCTCTTTATTCCCAAATCTAATTTGTCCTTGGTCATCCACTAGCTGTGTTATTTTCCTTGATTTTCTCTCTTATTTCAGTTTATATGCTAACCATCTATCTGGTTTTTATGTTTACTTTTCAAGTATTATTTTATTAAGTACTGATTGTTTGAAGAACTGCGACTTGAGTATTCATTCCTCCCCATACTGTTGTGTGGTTTATGTCTCACTTTTTCAGATTTTAAACTGTCTGTTTTTATTAAATGGTAATCCACTGATTTAAGACATAAGATAAATGTTTAACTGAGTCATTTCATGTATCAGAGTTACTGGATTGTTCTCTCCCATATTTCAATGTCTTCTTTTTCACCAATATATGCGCAGCTCTCTCTTTTACTGACATCCTTTATCAATGCACAGTCTTCTTTATTGAATGCCTTAGACATAAGGGACAAATGCTACATTTAAAAAATGAATTGCAAACGGAAATTACTCCTAAGAGCTATACAGAGAAGTACTTCTTAAGAAAAGGTTCTGTAAGTTTCCACAGTACAATATTTTTATACTGGTATATACTTTTTTGGTGATTCATTTTCTTTAGATTCCTTCTCAAGATTAAGGTTATTTTTTCCCCTTTAGTTTTAAGTATCATGCAAGCTTATTTTGTGAAATTGGGCTAAACATTCTATCTTCAATCTCTCAACATTTTTTTCTTTTTAAACCACCAGAGACAATTGCCAAAAGATAAGGGCATATATAACACCAAAAGCCTAAAACTGGCTTTGTATGATGAAAAGATCAAACAAACAACAAACAAACCCCAAGATATGGTCATGTAAATGTAATATGTTTCTGCCTACTACAGCTTTGGCTATCTCAGAAAATATGGAAACTCTCAACTTCAACCACCAAAATGTTCTCCAGTCCTTCCTTACATAGTATTAAATTAGATAGATCAATAGGTTGGTTTAGTAAATGCTTGCCATCTTTAGAAATAAATACAGTAATGTACGCGGATGCTTATTAAAAACAAGGGGGAAATTACTATATTTGTATGGATGTCTGGGGTGGGTGGCTGGAGAAATTGGAAAACAGTCTTCATTTCCTTTTGTATTTGCTGATTAAATGTCCAGATTCAGTGAATGCCTCTATATTCAGGGGTGTCAAACTCAATTTCATTGAGGGCCACATCAGGGTTGTATTTGACCTTGTGGGGGGCTGAGTGGGCATGGCTGGGATGGGCATGGCCAGGGTGCGTATGGCCAGGTTGATGTCTTGAAGCCCACATGCAGCCCTCCAGGGGTCCGTTTTCAGCTGTGACGACCTCCTGCAGCTCTATGCCAGCAAAAACGGAGTCCTGGAAGGCCGCACGCAGCCCTCCCGAGCTCCGTTTTCACTGGCAGAGCATCTTGGGCCGGTCCTTTGCTGTTTCAAGAGAGGCCCCATCGGCCAGATCTAAGCACCCCGTGTGCTGGATCCTGCCCGCAGGCCTTGAGTTTGACACTCCAGTTCTATATGGATCCCTTTGGCCATAACCATCATAAGCACCAGTGCATCACACAGTCCCTTTTAATGTAAACATGAAGGATAGCTTTCCAATGCTGGAGACTGAAGAGATAGCATGTCAGATATTATGAAAGAATCTTGGAGGTGAGATAATTTTAGAGGATACATTTCCCATTCTCTTGTGTGTTTCTTTCAATATGCCAATGCTGCTTAGCAAATACTGAAATTTCACACCCCATCATTAAGAAAGCGAAAGTTCACATCTACTTTATATTCTGTCACCTTATATATGTTCTTTAAACAAAGAGATTTGAAGCCAGCTTGTGCTAATTATTTAAGTGATGGAATGGAGATTAGCACATATAATTATACAAACTGTGATGAAAGCAGAAACTTTCCTGAGGCTGCAGTTGAACTTCTATCCAGCACATACAATTTAGCATTGCTGGAATTTTACATCTCTACAGGGATGACTTAATGCATCCCGCGGAAAAGATAGGCAGAATGTGATTGCTTGGATCCCATTACAGTTAATTGCCTGGCATAATAGATGATCAGCCTTAGGAATTAGTGATAGTTTTACAGGTGCTAAATTTGAATAGAGTTTTTAAACTTTTTTTTTTTAAAAGACATCTACACCTTTGCTATATTCAGGAGCAAAATTCAAAGGTGAAGAGGTGGCGGGACTAAGGGTCTCAAATAAGGGGATAAGGACTTCTTAGAAACATTTCTTATAAACTTTTGGATCACCATATCTAATAATATTCAGTACTGTAGCTCTTGGTGGACTTGACAAGGTGAGTGCTTTAGGTGCTGTCTTGGTTGTCCCAAAGGTCCTTTTCAAAAGTCAACTGGACTTTCTTGGTTTTTTCCTTGAAGACATTTCGCTTCTCATCCTTGGGACATGTTTCAGGTGTTGCTTTGGAGATCAATTTAGTGCTGACACTGTCTTATGGAAGCATTCATAATGAGTCCCCTCCCTCAATGATACCACCACTTTTAAGAACACAGAGTTCTGCTGGATCAGGTCAATAGAAGTCTTGTTCAGCATTCAGGGTCAAAAAGTGAACAGTGAGATAGCAATAGCAAAAACACTTAGATTTATTTACTATTTACTAAGTCTGCACTACTATTAATCTTCTCATCGTTCCCATCACCCATCTCCTTCCACTTATGACTATATGACTATAACTTTGTTGCTTGTATCCTTACAATTTATATTGACTGTTTCCTAATATGATTTGATTGCTTATTTGTACCCTATGACTATCATTAAGTGTTGTACCTTATGATTCTTGATGAACGTATCTTTTCTTTTATGAAACTTTTATTTTATGTACACTGAGAGCATATGCACCAAGACATATTCCTTGTGTGTCTAATCACACTTGGCCAATAAAAAATTCTATTCTATTCTATTCTATTCTATTCTATTCTATTCTATTCTATTCTATTCTATTCTATTCTACTCTACTCTACTCTACTCTACTCTACTCTACTCTACTCTACTCTACTCTACTCTACTCTATTCATATACCACTTTGCAGCACTTTACAGCCCTCTGTACAGCATATTATATCCAACAATCGGAGCCCTCATTTTACTGACCTTGGAAGGCTGGAAGGCTGAGTCAACCTTGAACCAGTCAGGATCGAACTGCTGGAGAGAACAGTGAGTCAGCCTGCACTACTGTAATTCTAACCACTGCGCCACCACGGCTCTTCATGCATTCATGAAACTCTCTTGCATGCTGAATGTATCTCTTTTTTTTTTCCTCCTACTTCCAAGTGGTGGCACTGAAGAAGCCCTACATGGCACAGGACTTAATTATCTGCAGGACTGCCTTTTCCTCAGAATATCTGCCCTTCTCACTAGATCAGACAGAGTGTGCCCATCGCATGTCTCCTTTCTGAAATCTTGCCATCTAGTGGGGATCATGGAACTGGCCCTTTTCTTTTGCTGCCTCTATCTTGTGGAAGTCCTTCCCATCAGTGATTTGATAGGCCTCTATTCTTCTAGCCAGGGGTGGGCTGCTGGGGGTTCACAGGGGTTCGGGAGAACCTCTAGCTAAGATTCTGTGCAGTTTGGAGAGCCCCCAAATCCCACTTTTGGCTGGCGCCGGCCACAACACCCCATTCTTCCCAGGAGTCCCCATGCGGCCCGTTTTGGATGCAGGTAACTGCAGGGTGTGCAGGGATGCTCAGGGAGGGTGAAAAAGAGGCCTACTAGAAGTTTTGGGAGGCCTCCAGAGGGACTCCAGAGCCTGGGGAGGCTGTTTTTGGCCTCCTAGAGGCTTGAGGAAAGCTGCCAGATCTTGGGGAGGGCAAAAACACACACACCCCACCATGGTGCAGGAGGCCGACTAGACCATGCCCACTATAGTCACGCCCACCTAGCAACAGGACAGAGAAGCCCTTACTAAAAATTTTGAAGCCCACCCCTGCTCCTAGCCTTTTGCAAATCCATTGAGACTTGGCCTATGACTGAGGCACTGAGTTTATAATGTAGAACGCATGGAAGCAGGCTAGGTAAACCCACTGCGAGACATCCAAAAGTGGGAAGGGATTGAAGTGCAGGGTTTTTCTTTATTGTTTTATATTTTAGTTACTCTTTCATTTATTGGTTTTATGGTTGTTATAAGCCATCTAAATTTGCCTTACGCGAGCAGCCATACCAATCTTTTAAATAAAGAAAGAATATGTGCTGTCTATATTTCTGGAGGGTCTGTGGGAAAAAAATATTGATCTAGTATCTAGTTCTTTTCTGATATTTTCATCACTGAACATTATGAAAGTAATCAGAACTTTATTCGGCTCGACTGGTACATAAAGGGAGTCTGAGGTAACAAATGGCACCAAAGTTCGTTTGTTTCATTTTATTGCTTCATTTATTGCATAATCAAAGTAATCCAAGATGTCTACCAGCTTAGACAAAAATAAATGTTTCTTCTCCCCTCCTTTCTCACCCAACTACATGTATCTTAATCAGGAAATGACTACAGAAAAAAAACAAACCCTATCTATGACAAAGCTGGACTTGTTATATAACACAATATATTAAATCATTTCATTCTGAAGTGTCTTCGGAGTTCGCTGCTCAATGTGTCACTAGGTCCAAGTAAGTGGTTGTGAATAAATAGGTGAGAAACATAAGTCTTCTTTGCTTCATAGTACATTATACTCTGTAAGGTTTTTTTTTTTTTTTAATGTGAAACCTATTCACCACTCTTCATTATGTTAAGACGGTAATGTTTATGTACGCAAAAGAGAAATAGCTGTAAAATCCAGTACAACAGGCATATATCCTTGGGCAAAGCATTACATTGTTAGCAACAACACTTCGTATTCAGTCACCCAATGATTACTTTTCCCCTTGGTTTTTTTTTTTTTTTCATTTTTTTAAATAAAGCACCTACAGATAGTATCAGTATCAATAACCATTTTCTTGTTAGAAAATTAGAATAGCAACCTCCAAGCTGCCTTTCATTAAGATAGCAATATACAATGAATTGTATATTTTACTTCCCCATGATTAGTTTAACTTGATGTTTGTGGATAAATAAGTATAAAATGATTTTACTCTAGAGCAGGGGTGTCAAACTCAATGTCATTGAGGGACACATCAGGGTTGTGTTTGAGCTTGAGGGGCTGGAGGGACATGGCCAGGATGGGCATGACCAGCTCAACATCTGTTTTAGGCCGTGATGGCCTCCTGCAGCTCTCTGCCAGCCAAAACGGAGCTCAGGAACTCCATTTTCACTGGCAGAGGCACTGCAGGCTGGTCTTTTGCTATTTTGAAGCCAGCCCCACGGGCCAGATTTAAGCACCCTGTGAGCAGGATCCAGTCTGCGGGCCTTGAGTCCTGTTTTTAATCACAGGATAATATCAATATTAAATAATTAAAATTTTCAATATTTAATATCAGCTTTAATATTATGCTTCTAATTGTTGTAAGCCACTTAGAGAAATGTATCTGAGATGATGATAGATAGAGATAGATAGATAGATAGATAGAGAGAGAGAGAGAGAGAGAGAGAGAGAGAGAGAGATGACAGGTAGATAGGTTTCAAAAATAAAATGTAAATATTAAGTCTTAAAACAAAGATTGAAAATGTGATGCTATTTTAAGGACCTAGATGTCGGCACATGCTTCTTCTCCTATCTACCCACCCCTTTTCTCATTTATTAGCAGTTTTGTAACTATTTTGGAAAGGACCGCCATTCATTTATGTTAAATCTACTTTTATTCCATATTGATTTTTTAAAAAGTTCACATCCACATTGTCTTTCTAGGTATAAGGCATTTGCAATTCTAGGCCCATGTAATTGTTCTGCTTGTGAGCTAGATGCATTACTTACCAGTAGACTTCTGGATGCAATTGAAGATGTTGGTTATGACCCCGTAACCTATATGTATTTGAGGGACTGTCTGTCTTTTGTAGTTTCTTCCTTTTCATACGATCAGACAGAGTCATCATGCTTTGGGTCTCATCAATTTAATAATACCCAGTATGTGTTCTTATTCATGCTTGTTCAACTTTTTTCTTTGTCTTCTCCCAATGGCGTTTTTGAAGTCTCTTCTTATAGTTCATCTCTTTATGTTGCTCAGAAAACCATGAGGATTGATGTGGGAGGGGACATGACAGGTGCTTATTTGCAGAGAAAGCCTCTCAAAGTCTTCCACTTATTATGGATCACAACTACCATCTCCCCACCCACCCTCCCTAAATTAATGACTGTTGCCAAACTAATGCCAAATTCAAAACCAAGTGGATATATGTCCAACTCAGGATTTCATCTTTCCAGCCTAAGTTTCAATTCTAAACACCAGAACAGCCACCTCATCCACAATCATATCATGGATGATGTAGTCTTATTACATAATAAATTTACATTCATAACACCATTCAGAGCCCAATACACTCAATAATGTGATGACTTTGCTTTGGGTATAAAAGCTGGAGAGTAAAACATTCACTGATCCTGTTTTAATTAAGCATGGTCAGCTCTCAGCTTCCTGCCATATCGTCAGACACAAAGAATCAGGACCATTCATTTAGGCTGCACTATAAGCAATTTATTGAAGCCTATACACAAGAATCTAGTCAACTATTGTTCAGCAATAAATTGATTGTAGGTAAGGTTGAACAGAATTAAAAAAGGGCTGGACTTGGTTTTATCATGGCAATGCAAGGATTCTAAACTGATGATGTGATTTACCCCTCCCTCCAGCTTTCCTGCTCTTCTCCTACACATATATATCCCTTCACAACTTTAATGGAACAGCTTCCCTCCCCAACTCTACCCATACTGCCTTCCTTCCAGGCCACTGAACCAGTCAATTTCACCCTCACTCTCATAGCAGCATGACAATGGCTGCTTCTGCACTTAGATCTTGGATAATTTGAAGGTTAAAACAATTTCCATGGGTCACCAAGCATCCACATCCAACCATTCCTTTCTACCTTTTCTCCCTCCATTTCTCATGTCAGCCACGCTCCAAAGAGAGACATTAATCATTTCAAGTCAGTCCACTCCAAGATAGTGCTAGTCTATAGACAATACAAAGGAGGATAATAATTATTTTTTTAAAAAATCCCTGGAAAGGCAACCATCCAATTTGGATGTAGAAGGCAAAACACATTAATGGATATGGGGTTGGTAACAATCAGTCTTTCAATTTGATTCTGCCCCTACAACTCAGCTCTTTCCAGCTGCATCCACATGTTGCAGAAGATCTCTTCGACAAATGTGAATGCCAGATAGCCTGCTGACACTCATCTACCAGTTCAATTTGTACAAAATAGAAAAGGGGGAAAAAAACTCCAGTTGGCTCTATTTTGCACAACTGCCAGGACACATAAGCAAAGAATGGATTTACGTCCTGTTCTAGCATTATCTAGGGAGCTATCAAAGCAACAAAAATCTGAACTCTCACAAGAAACAGACACACCACTATAGCATCTTTGATCTAACTCAAAGAGCAAAACCCCAAGAGGCAAGTTATTCGCTTGCCAGTGAGTTTTATTGTTTATGAAATCAGGAACCTTAGTTTCTCAATCTTAATCCTAATCCTAATTATACTAATCAGAGGATAATTAGAACTGCAGAAAAAACAATTACTACCAACATGCCTTCCATTGAGGACCTGTATACTGCATGAGTCAAAAAGGAGGCTGTGAAAATATTTATAGACCAGGGGTGAAATCCAGCAGGTTCTAACAGGTTCTGGAGAACCGGTAGCAGAAATTTTGAGTAGTTCGGAGAACTGGCAAATACCACTTCTGACTGGCCCCAGAGCAGGATGGGAATGGAGATTTTGCAATACCCTTCCCCTGGAGTGGGATGAGAATGGAGATTTTGCAATATCCTTCCCCTGTCACACCCACCAAGCCATGCCCACAGAACCGGTAAGGAAAAAAATTGGATTTCACCCCTGTTACGGATCCCTTGCATCCTGGACATAAATTGTTTCCACTCTTACCCTCAAAACGAAGCTATAGAGCACTGCACACCAGAACAACTAGACACAAGAACAGTTTTTTCTGAATGCCATCACTCCCCTAAACAAATAATTCCCTCAACACTGTCAAACTATTCACATTAGGCTGCATTACTATTGCTATTGGTCTTCTCATCGTTTCTGTTGCCCATCTCCTCCCACTTGTGACTGCATGACTGTAACTTCATTGCTTGTATACTTGCGATTTATATTGATATTGATTGTTTCCTAATAGGATTTGATTGCTTATTGTACCGTATGACTGTCACTAGGTGTGACAGTGATTCTTGTGATTCTTGATGAGTGTATCTTGTCTTTTTATGTACACTGAGAGCATATGCACCAAAGACAAATTCCTTGTGTGTCCAATCACACTTGGCCAATAAAGAATTCTATTCTATGCTATTCAATCCTAATCTAACATTCAACCGTTATATCAAACTTCTTCTTCCATGTCTAGATAAACTTTAAACTGCCAGGATGAAGTCACTTTCTTGGCTTTGTCATTGACCAAAAATAAACCATTATCTGTACATGTTTCTGGTGGTAGCCAACATGCCAGCAGATGGCCGGACTCTGTGTCTCTCCACATTCATGTAGTGTGTTGTTATCCACTAAGAATCTCCACTCAATCATAATTGTTTTACATTTAGGCGTTCCAAGTCTCTATCTATTCAGGGTCCTCTAAGTAGTATAAGGGAGGTCAGATTCTTCAGCCATATCCTCCTTTAATGTTATTCCTTGCTTGAGAGCCATGGTGGCACAGTGGTTAGAACGCAGTACTTCAGGCTACTTCTGCTGACATCCCGGTGCCTGCAATTTGGAAGTTTGAATCTCACCAGGCTCAAGGTTGACTCAGCCTTCCATCCTTCCATGGTCGATAAAATGAGGACCCAGACTATTGGAGGCAATATGCTGACATTGTAAACCGCTTAGAGAGGACTGTAAAGCATTGTGAAGCGGTATATAAATCTAAATGCTCTTGCTATGCTATTGATGATCTCCTTCTTCCATCTTTTAATTTGAATTTGTTCTTGTACTCTCAAGAATGTTTGTTCTTGCCATAAAGCTTGTGCTAGATCTGAATCGTTGGGCTTGGGGCATATGTCCATTCAGAAGATGTCAAGAATCATTCTCTTGCTTAGTTCTCTTAGTATCTGCTGCTACTTTTCTCCTGAAGTGTTACTTCTCTCCTGCTATTATATCAAACAATCACGATCAAAGGTAGATGACTTTTACTTATTACTTACTGAAGAAGTTCACATTTTCAGACGGGATGGAGGCTATTCACAAAAAAACATTAACATATCTTTTTCAGTAGTTTTGAAGTGAATAAATATTTCACTGGGATATCTTCACTAGCCCAGGCCCATTTTTCTCTCATAAATGTTTTATTTTTATAATGAGAAGCAGTTCTGTAATAATGTGTTACTTCTGAATATTCTTTAAGCTATATCTGCAGGACGTAGATTAATGCAACCCTGCAAATTACAAGGTCTTAAAGGTGTGCCAGTAGAGTGCAAGGTAAATTTAGTTAAGCATAATAAAAAGGTCTGAAGTAATCTAAATTCTTTCTCATTCTACTTCATTTCTTCTGTAGGCGGTTAAGTGAGTGAGTTTGCTTATACTGTAATTTCGGAGTCAGAAAAGGTGTCATATTGGACAAACTGGCATTTCTCCACCCTTAAACCTGCCTCCGATCTGCTATATTATTTTATTTTGTCTTTCCAAAGTTATCAAAGTGATACCGATCCCTTTTAGACTGGATTTGCATCCTGGCTCAAAATGTCCATTCCACTTTTCTGTTGATGGCAACCTGTTTAAAACAGGTCTGTCTATAGAGGTAAATTGAGAGAATGTACTAGATTAGGAACTCATTGCTGCTCTTTTCAGCGTTACCTAAACAGAAAGATAAAAAGAATATAGCAACAACCCACTCTTCCAGAGTTCAATAAACCCAGTGAAAATCCGTATCAATGGGGATCTGAAGTTTTATCCCTTTGCTGTGTATTCGTATTATATCAGATATAAAAGGTCTGTGACCTTCTGACATGAAGTCTTAAGTTTCTGGTTTGCCTATCAGAAAGGGCTTAAGAGGATGCAGGACGTTTCTATGAAAACTTGCTCTGGTTTTTTTGTGAGTGTCTCTCTGTATGTGCATCAGCTTATTTGTCTTGGGTTGAAGTCCAGTATTCTTTAAAGATTCAGCTGCAATCCATATATGGTAGTATCTGGGAAAAGTTATTTCTTTTTTCATCTACACCAGGGGTCTCCAACCTTGGCAACTTGAAGCCTGGAGGACTTCAACTCCCAGAATTCTGATCTACAGTACACTATATTCCTGCAAAATAGTTCTATTGTAAAGTAATTATTAGGAGGCATGATTTAACCTTGAACAGGCAATTAGGAGTCAGTTTTACTAAAGATCTGAAGATTTAACTCATTGAGTTAAAAATAGCCTGCACCATAGAGAAGGGAAGAAAGCACTGTAGTGTCCAGGCTACTGATCTCTCCACTCTTCTATAGCACTTGAAAAAGGAACCTAATGGAGAATCCTAAATCATTGCCCTTACATTGTTTAGAGCCATATGATCCATAGACAAATAAATCTTCCTATTGGAAGACTTGCCAGGCCAGACTAATCATGAGGAAAGTAATAGTGACAGAATAATGGTGAAGGAAGTGAAGCTTTGTTTATTTTATTTTTTTATTTTTTTACCCCTTGGCTAAATGCAGGGGGAAAGATCTACAGCCCTGTTGTTAGGGTATAACTACCACTTGTTAATGGATGAATGTGGGAATGATGCCATCTGTAAATCCAGAAGTTTGACTTGTTGCTCTTTCCTGTCTCCTCCTGCTTCTTCTTCTTCTTCTTCCTCCACCAGGTCAATGGCATATTTATTTTCAGATGAGCTCTCCTTCTGAAATGTTTGTGTGGGACAGTTCAAAGTCAGCCTAAACTATTTCAGGGCTCGATATTCGATATGGCTAAATGAAAAGAATCCTTGCATTGGCAAATGTACTTTTGGGTAGATGGCTACAGCTCATCACATTTTGATCCCAATTCTTTGAATTCCATTTAGGAGAAGTAGAATATCACCATCTCGTTTACTATTCCGAAAAGTGAGGGCAAAAGAAGAAGGGGATGACAGAGAACGAGGTGGCTGACTGGAGTCACTGAAGCAGTCGGCGTGAACTTAAATGGATTCCAGAGGATGATAGAGGACAGGAAGGCCTGGAGGAACGTTGTCCATGGGGTCGCGATGGGTCGGACACGACTTTGCAACTAACAACAACAAAGCACTGAGTACTCCTTATTTTATGTTGTATGAAAAAAATGAAAAATGAAAGATAGGCTATCATGAGAAGATGGAGCCTTCCAAACCTTGAACAATGTAGATAGTTGAAGCCTTTTTTTTTCCAGGTTCCACAGATTTATAATCTTTGTGTTAAAGAGACTATAAAATATCTGTATTTTGCAAAAAAGAAGACAAATAAGGGGAAGGAAGGAAGGAAGGAAGGAAGGAAGGAAGGAAGGAAGGGGAGGAGGAGAAGGAGAAGGAGGAGGAGGAGAATTGATAGGTTAACTTTTATTAAGGAAGCTGCCATATTTCCTTAGAAATCATTGTTTTGAACTTGCAACAGCTCACTTAGACCACTTCTGTAATATTTTCACTACGTCTTTTCCCACATGATTTGGTACTCAGAGAGTACCAAGGATTTCACAGTTCAGTTCTGAGACATATATATTCTCTTTTATTGGCATACTAAATTGATTGATTAAGTGATTCATTATCAATAAATAATACACAATTTTAATACACTTTCTCTTTCCTCAAATGCATTGATTCTTCTTTTTAAAAGTACAATATTTTAATTAGTAAGCATAGTGAGATTCTTTTTATGTAGATTTCTTAGTCACTTTTGCTAGTATAATAAATTTAAAAATTTAGATCCATACTCATGATAAATTTGAAAGTGAAATAGTTTAATGCTCAAATTTGTAATACAGAATAATGGCATTCCTATAATTTATTAAATTCATCTGTAGCATAGGAGAGATTTATAGCTTTAATAACTTTGCTACATTAATGTGTGTATTTTAATGACATATTCCAATCTCCTCACATCACAAAAAACATAAATTAACTCATATTATGCATTTGCTGGAAAAACACTCTCTAAATAGTTTTCAACATTTAATATCTTAGTTATAGCTGGCATTCTCTTTCTGTCTCTGTGTATTTTTCTTTCAGAAAGAAAGAATTTAGGCTGAATTTCAATTTAATTTAGGAAACTTAAGATGGGCAGTTCATTTCTTCTGAACTTCTGGTGGGGCTTTCTATGCACCATCAATAAAGATTAACATTATTCCTGGTATTTTAAAAAAGGTATACTGTATTTAACCTAATAAATGAGCTGTCATATCTCATTTGGATATATTTATAACATAATTTATCTATCTATCATCTACCTACCTACCTACCCACACACCCACACACCCACACATCTATCTATCTATCTATCTATCTATCTATCTATCTATCTATCTATCTATCTATCTATCTATCGTATAATGATCTACTGTATGATGTGATTCATTATCTAATACCAACCAAAGAATGCTGCTCATAAGTCTTGTCATCTTCATACAGGTCTTCCAAAATGCTGCAGATTTTATTTGATTGCAATGATCTTAAAATCTAGCATCTATACATCATTGTAAGAATAAAGAATCATGGTTTGCTGTTGTCAAGACTGTAATATTTCCAAAGCTCTTCATGCACAGGAATTTTCACATTTTGAGAGTATGATTTAATCACACATTTATCTTTGAAACTTAACCCATATCATAACAGTATTTAATGTATCTATAACATAAAATAGTATCAAAAGGATATGCCCAGTGAATATGCACTAATGTTCCTTTAAATTAATATTTATCAAACTTGACAACTATAGGATGGATGGAGATTTTGCAATATCCTTCCCCCAGGAGTGGGGAGAGCATGGGGATTTTGCAGTATCCTTCCCCTGGAGTAGGGTGGGAATAGAGATTTTGCAGTATCCTTCCCCTGCCACCCCCACCAAGCCACGCCCACAGAACCGGTACTAAAAAAATTTGGATTTCACCACTGCCAAGTTTGAAAAATACTGATTTAAATTATTGACTCTCCAGCATAGAAAATACGACAGCTGCCATTTTAGAACAACTCAGAATGTGAGTTTCCCGAAGTGCTAATGTTATGTAAACCATCCTATACACAACAGACATATATTTTGAAAACAAAACAAACTATTTTATATATGCAAATTAGGATAAGAAAAACCTCCTTTGGGGCACATGAATATCAATATGAGAGAAAGTAGTGCTCTTATCATTACTTGTACCCATTGCTTTACCAGATTTAGTATATATACCGGTATCTTCTGCAAGTAATATTGGAGAAAAAGTTTTTATTTGCCTCCAGGGGGTAGGAAGGAAATAGAAAATTTGGACCAAGTAGAGAAGGTTTGTATGCCTCACATCTTTGCCATTCTCTCTCCACCATCTTTTTCTATTTCCCCACCCTTCGTTATCATCCCTGTCCTTGACTTCTAGTGCAGGATATTCAATAGGCTCAGGGTTCAGACGAATGCCCTAATTAAATCATTTATTAGAAGTTTCATGTCGGCACGTTCCAAGTTAAGCCAACTCTGACCCCATGTAATTTATGCCCCAATCATGACCCTGTGTCCCCCCTCCCCCCAGGGTGTGTCATCAATCACATTTGCCAACGGAGCAACTTCGTGGGTTGTAGAGATCACTCCCTTCTGGCCGCTGTGGGTAACCCTGGGAGACAGCCTTAAGAGAGATATGTCTGGAATGTACTTTTGTTTTTGGCTGCCATGCTGCTTCATTGGTTTCCCATCCCCCTTGCCTATGGCAACTCGAGAGCAGGCCAGGGATGCTTTGCGAGTTGACACACTTCACACTATAAACATCCTTCGATTTTATCTGCTTTCCTAGATACAAACCACACAAAACTAGCTGCTCTTAGTACAAAACAACGCAAGAAATATCTCTGCTCTGTATGTATGGACACCATTTACTAAAGCTTAAGATCTCTGCCTAGCATAGATGTACCTCCTTCTGAGTGTCTACAAGGACAATAAATTCTGCCAAGTGTTGGAAAGGGAGCATTCATTCTTTTTCTCCACTACCCAATTCACATTTGTATATGTGTAAGGGTGTATTTTAACACTCTGCAGAGGTTTCAGAAAGTGTAGCTAGAACTCACCTTGGTACCTTTTTCTATAGTAATGGCAATCTGTTTTCCCTAGTATAACAGATTGTTTTTAGTAATTGGAAGCTTTTCCCTGTTTCTTTACTACTTTATTACTTTCAAGGGCAAATGATCTAATGAATATAGGATTGTTCAGGATTTCAATAGGAACAGTGAGGATTACTTTTCTACACTTGCCTTAAGGAGAACAATGTGCTATGCTTTGTAATTTCTGCTTCCAACCTCTTTTTGCTTTAAACTGAAATCCTCCATCTACTTTATTTGGGTGTGAGCTGCTTTTAATAAGTGTGACTTAACTCTAAGTAGACTGTATGGGATTTTGCTGCCCTTTTGGATTTAAATTGATTGCTTTAAAACAAAGAGGATCTAGATTAACTAGAATTAATTACAGGATTTTTTAAAAAATCAATATATTAACAAACAGTACCATTTTCTAACTATGCATAATTCATGGGTAGAATTGCATTTCTTGCCTGGTATATTAAAACTGTAGTATTACTATATCCCATGAAAGGTGATGTAAAGTTCTAAAACCAACCACTTTAAGATTTTTATATACTTTTGGCTGTATATGAATGATATGAATCAATAATGCTAGTCATGTGAATCATATGATGTTTCATGTGAATCAACAATAATACTATGAGTCATATGGGTCTAAATAACACAATTCCTGTCCCTATAAGAAGTCACAGTACTGAGTTTAAAACAGATATGTGTGACATTTTACATTTGTTTAAATATTCTGGGGTTCTGGGGAAAGAAGAAAAATTACTATGCTTCTTCAAATGGAAACAGTAGCTGATGCTTATATTCCTCCAATAGTTTGTGTAGACGGTTGTCTGTTTTGCTAGTAATTAACCTTCTGTCCAATAATTATTTTATTGATTTTCTAATTGTGTAGATGTTTTCCATAAAACAAGAAAGCAAGCAAGCAAGCAAACAAACGAACAGCCTTGTGAATGCTTTAATGTCTCTCATTCTTCAGCATTTAAATATTTACTGGCTTTTATGGATCAGAACTATTCTGTCAGAACTATCAGAAGTATTCTGTGGTGTACCAGTAGCTTCACTGTATGCAACTTATTCTTTCTGTTCCCAGACTCTAGAATAGAATAGAATAGAATAGAATAGAATAGAATAGAATAGAATAGAATAGAATAGAATAGAATAGAACAGAACAGAACAGAACAGAACAGAACAGAACAGAATAACAGAGTTGGAAGGGACCTTGGAGGTCTTCTAGTTCAAGCCCCTGCTTAGGCAGGAAACTCTACACCACTTCAGACAAATGGTTATCCAACATCTTCTGAAAAACTTCCAGTGTTGGAGCATTCACAACTTCTGGAGGCAAGTTGTTTCACTGATTAATTGTTCTAACAGTCAGGAAATTTCTCCTTAGTTCTAAGTTGCTTCTGTCCTTGATTTCTTGGTTTCCACCCATTGCTTCTTCTTCTTCTACCCTCAGGTGCTTTGGAGAATATTTTGACTCCTTCTTCTTTGTGGCAACCCCTGAGATATTGGAACACTGCTATCATGTCTCTGCTAGTCCTTCTTTTCATTAAACTAGACATATCCAGTTCCAGCAAATGTTCTTCATATGTTTTAGCCTCCAGCCTCCATCTTCACTATCTGGAAGCCAATTCTTTAAGCATCAAAATGTCTATGCTAGGAATTGTTAGTCTTATAGAGGAAATAATCAATATGCATTGCCTTCCAGACTTTAGAAGGCAGAGATTGAAAGCCCAATCTCTGAACAGGGAATCCATCCTGTTAAAAACTTAAGTAGATGTCACAGACTAGTCCTGAAATATGTCCATAGTCACATAAATAGAGACATGCATCTTGATTTTGGAAAACAATGCATTTGTTTTAAAATCTTAAGACATGAATGTAAAGCTGAAACCAAGCATATGGTAAGCATTCTACTTAACTTTCTGAGCCACAAGTGTTTCAAGTATAGGTTGATCTAGAAAATTAAACAAGAATAACTCTGGTTGGTATTCGAATGGGGGATTATCTTGGAAATCCAGATCTGTAGATTGAACTGCAAGGTTGAAGAATTTCCTAGAAGAAAACAATAGCAAATTATTTATAAAAAGGAAAAGAAAATGATATCTTTCTCAAGAGAGATTCAATCCCCATTTGCAAATTTACTGCCATGTTTCAATAAAACCCTAGAAGTTTCATTTCCACTAATTTTATGCAGCTGAACCTCTCTACATTTTCAATTTACCCAGGAAGGCCCTCTCTTCCAGAGTGACTCCTTGTCCCTATTTCAGAAATTAATTAAACAACTGAAACCTGAAAAACCTCAAGGGATGATTTAATTCTCCAAACTCATATAGAAGCATCCTGACCAATTTGTCATCATTTTTTTACAGAAGTACTACAGAAGTACTACACTTTGGTCATTTCTCAGTTGGATTGTCACAATACACTCTACATGGAGCTCCTTTTGAAGACCATCTGTGAGTATAAGTATTCCAGAATCTAATGGTAGAGATAATGATGATGATTCATGGCTCACCCATATTACACCGCCGCTGAACAATATGCATCAACTTCCAGTCTCTTTCTGGATGCAGTTCAATATGTTGGTTCTCACCTTTAAATCCCTGGATAGGTCAGGGTCACATTATTACTGAGATCACCTCTTCTTGAAGGTACCTTCCCATTCTACCAGATCTGATAGGATGTGTGTTCTCCAGGTCTCTTACCTAAATGGTACTATCTCTCATCTTTCCCCATGAGATCAGGAAAACTCTCATTATCCTAGACTTCTGGAAGTTTGGGAGATCTGACTTTTCTCACAAGTGTTTAGCTAGAGAGAGGCTGGATCTAGGTGGATATGTGGGGAAGTGTCTGTCAACTCTGAAGCTGACCTGGCTGAAGCCATCTTGGAGCTACAGTGCTGCCACACTGGAGCTGAGGGATAGGGATTAGAGATAGCTGGGGATGTGTAGTCAAAATAAAATTCTTTCTCTTGGGAACCAAGGACGTTCTCACCAGTGATGGAATTCAAAATTTTTTACTACCGGTTCTGTGGGCGTGGCTTGGTGGCCGTGGCATGGCATGGCTTGGTGGACGTGGCTTGGTGGGCATGTCAGGGGAAGGATACTGTAAAATCTCCATTTCCTCCCGATCAACTGGGACTCAGGAGGCAGAGAATAGATGGGGGCGGGGCCAGTCAGAGTGGTATTTACCGGTTCTCCGAACTACTCAAAATTTCTGCTACTGGTTCTCCAGAACTGATCAGAACCTCCTGAATACCACCTCTGGTTCTCACATCTGGAGGAAGGAGGAGTGATGTCACCAGACCAGCGGACGCTGCATTGATTGGGCAATGTGATTGATTGTTTGGGGTTTTGGGAAAAACTTTTAGTTTTAATTAGGGGAAAACCAAGGGACCTCTCAGAGTTGGTTTTCACCAGATATGTGCCAATTTGATATTTCCAATAAAGCTATTCTTTGAGGAATCCACCTGCCTCTGAGTTTTGCTTTTGTGATGGATCTGTTACTTGGAACCCTGACAGTGTCACCTTCTGGTTGCTGGGAGTTTTTGTTGTGTTTTTTATGTTCTTATTAGAATAGAATAGAATAGAATAGAATAGAATAGAATAGAATAGAATAGAATAGAATAGAATAGAATAGAATAGAATAGAATTTTTTATTGGCCAAGTGTGATTGGACACACAAGGAATTTGTCTTGTGCATACACTCTCAGTGTACATAAAAGAAAAGATATGTTCATCAAGAATCATAAGGCACAACACTTAATGATAGTCATAGGGTACAAATAAACAATCAGGAAACAATATCAATATAAATTGTAAGGATACAAGCAACAAAATTAGAGTCATACAGTCATAAGTGGAAGGAGATTGGTGATAGGAATGATGAGAAGATTAATAGTAGTGCAGACTTAGTAACTAGTTTGACAGTGTTGAGGGAATTATTTGTTTCGCAGAGTGATGGCGATCAGGAAAAAAAACTGTTTTTGTGTCTAGTTGTTCTGGTGTGCAGTGCTCTATAGCATCATTTTGAGGGTAGGAGTTGAAACAGTTTATGTCCAGGATGTGAGGGGTCTGTAAATATTTTCACAACCCTCTTTTTGACTCATGCAGTATACAGGTCCTCAATGGAAGGCAGGTTGGTAGTAATTGTTTTTTTTCTGCAGTTCTAATTATCCTCTGAAGTCTGTGTCTGTCTTGTCGGGTTTTGAGTCAGCCAAGGTTACAATATATAAGATGGCTGGCTATGTAAGTCTCTTAATACATAAATAATGTGTCAAAAGTATGGGAAGTGGATATAATGATCCATATTTTTTTAAAAAAGGCAAAAAAAAAAAAAGGATCTAGCAAACTATCATCCACAATATCATTTAGGCCAGTCAGGTATTATCAGAAACTTGCTGGCTGGCTTGAAAAATGTTTCTTGTTGCTCCTAAATAAGAAGGCTTTAGAGCAGGCTGTTCAACTTCAGATCATTGTTACCATTTAAAATTTTTCGATCAGCAGTTCTTGAATGCAGATACAGGAATGCCTCCTATTTTATAATCATAATCATAAGTTTATTTGTCAAGCATATATAAGATAACAGGTAAAAGTATAAACATAATTTGAATACATGAAAAGAGTAAGTAAAAAGGAATAGTAGGACAGGGATGATAGGCACGCTGGTGAACTTATCCACACCCCTTACACACCCCTTAGGAATGGGGTGAGGTCAACAGTAGACAATCTAAGGTCAAAGTTTTGGGGAAGTAACCAAAGAGTCAGGTAGTGCATTCCAGGCATTGACCACTCTGCTGCTGAAGTCATATTTTCTGCAATCGAGTTTGGAACGGTTTACCTTGAGTTTTTATCTATTATTTGCTTGTGTATTGTTGTGGTTGAAGCTGAACTAGTCATTGACAGGAAGGACATTGTGGCAGATAATTTTATGTACTATGCTTAGGTCAGACTGAAGTCGGCGTAGTTCTAAGTTGTCTAAGCCCAAAATTTGGAGTCTGGTGGCATAAGGTATTTTATTGTGGTTAGAGGAATGGAGGACTCTTCTCATAAAATATTTTATATATATTATATATAAAATATTTTATATATATTTATATTTTATATATATTATTTACATATATATTATATATATATATCCTGCCTTTATGTAATTTACAAGTAATGCAATGGAGATTGAGGAAAGGGGGAGAGAAGAAGACTCAGTAACAAAAATAAAGGGAAGAGTTGAAATAGTAAGTTTATGAATTTAGAACTTCTGGTTAATGTCAGCAACCTAATGGACAACTTCACAAGATTATTGATCAATGCCTTTTTCACATTACTATTGATCTTTACATTTTTTCCTCACTTTTACTTCTCATCTTCTTTTGCGGTCTTCCTCACCTCCAATAATTCTCTCATTTCCAGTAACTTAACAATCATTGGGAAAATGTCTTCAAACAATAAAAGGAACTTTCACTGATGCCTCATAAATTTTTTCCAGATATTTTTAGCTCACTAGGCTTCTCCCTTCAAAGCAATGTTCATCACAATATGACAGACACAGCATTCTCCGAGCACTCAAGGTTGTCCTCGGGAATAAAATGAATGAAATAAGACCAAGTGAAAGTTAATATGGCATCAAGATGCTTCCCAAGTTATTGTGACTGACGTACATTGCACAGCAGGTTCAAAAATAAGAGGTGGGCTTTCCTCTACCATATCTGGAATAGAGCTCATAAGTTCAGAACACAACACAGCATCACATAAAAACAGCTTATTTTCTTCAAGCTATACACTCCTGGAAATACTATCATGTATGCATGATTTGAATCTGATATGTCAGTCTAGATCAGGGCTGTCAAACTTGATTTCATTGAGGGCCTCATCAGGCTTGTGTTTGACCTTGGGGGGCCTGGGGGGCGTGGCCAGAATTGGCAGGGCTAGCTCGATGTCACTCATATCAGGGTTGCCTGTGGTGGCCCAGGCAGGGCTGGGGGAGATCCATTGTCTCCAGTGGAGGAAGGCGAGACCAGGGAGAGGGCCAAACCTTTATCATCCAGAAGAGCCCCACCGTCCCTCTCAGGCCATGCAGAGGATCCCTGGATGACAGCACAGGCTATGTGCTGTCTAGGCAGCAGACGGCAACTGCCCATCCTGGCCCTCAAGCTCCCAGGGCAGCAGGACCCCACAGCCCAGCCCCACTTCCCTGAGGGGGTCCCCAGCTGTGCTTACCTCCTCGAGGCTGCTGCTGCTGCTGTGGTCACTCTCCTTGGCCAGGTTGCTCATGGTGTGTGCAGGACAGCAAAGTGCTGGGTCTCCTCCACATGAGGAGACCCAGCTTTGTAACCAAAGCATCCTCAGTGATAGGATGGGAGATCACCAGGAGAGGTCAGGAGGAAGAGACAAGGGGATGGGGAAAAGGCAGTAGGGCTGCTGGTTGCCAAGTGCTAAGGCAGAACTTCCCTCAGACCCTCACTACCTCTCATTAAAATTTCCTTCCTTCCTTCCTTCCTTCCTTCCTTCCTTCCTTCCTTCCTTCCTTCCTTTTTTATTTTTTTATTTTTCCTTCCCTCTTCATTTTCCTTTCTTTCTTCTTCCTTCCCCTCTTTCCTTCTTTTTCCTTTCTTGCTCACTTCCCATCTTCCCATCTTTGTCTTTGTCTTTCATCTTTCCGTTTCTCCTTTCCTGTCCCTTCTTGGATGCTCAAATGCAAACGGGGAACCATTTCTCAATGCCTCCTTGCCATGGGCGCCCCTCCCAAGCTCCATTTTTGGCTGCTGCAGCATCCTCCAGCACACTGCCAGCTACTACCAGGTTGTAGAACAGCATCTGATCGGCCTGGGCTGGGCCGAGGAACCATGGGCCAGTCTTTCTCTGTTGCCTGGGTGGCCCCACGGGCCAGATCTAAGCACCCCACAGGCAGGATCAGGCCCACAGGCCTTGAGTTTGACATCCCTGATCTAGAGGTTCCCTTTGAGAATCAGGGATCTACCTCACCACATTTCTAGACTTGCCTGTACCTTCAAACAAATTGCACCATTACAGTATATTACATCACATACAGATTCCCAGAGTTGAAAAATGTTCCCCATAGATGTGAGATTGCAGTCTTCTATAATAGCTTCCAGAAGTTCATTAAAGTTTGAGGTAGGTTTTGAAGAAAATCAAGAAGTTTCCTGTGGTTTTCAACAACTGCAGATATTTCAGTACTTATATAATTATTTTCATTATAGATATTTAGTTGTACTTTGATTGTTGTAAAATTTCATGAGTCACTGAGATGGCACGGGATATGAATTTAAGGAATAAGTATTAAAATTATGGCCTCTTAAAAAAAGTGAAATAATTGCTTTAGCCTTCCTTTTCTGCGATTTATTAAAGCAGCCCTTATTCAAGCATCAATAAGAATCCGGGGGAGGGGGGGATAGCTGTTTTCAGGACTCCATTTTTTAAATTTAATGCAACTCTTCAAATAATGACATCTTTTCAGGCTGTTTAATAGGAAGAAGCTCAAAACCTTGAAGTGGCTTTCTAGATGAAATTGGACAGTAATTTTTCACAATCAAAAAAAAAATCTTATAACAATAAAAGAGTTTAGTTTAAAATTTCTAGTTTTAATAGATAGCAATGTTGCAACAATTTGCTATATTGTCTGAGAAATGATAGAGAAAAGTGGATATTAAGGATCATCGTACGTAGTTCATAAGGCATTTTTATTTTATCTTTATACATAGCATATAGGGTATTTTTTGGAGATGCATTTAGCCTTGATTTGCTCATTACATTTTTTTTCTTGTACCCTTGAGATAAATTAGAGCAACAAATCCTGTGTTAATCTTTCATAGTTTATCTTTAGCACATAATCTTCTGTGAAAAGAATTTTTTTCCCAAAAGAATTAGTTCTTAGATTCTGACACATACCAATACATACTAAAAGCACAGCCTTAATAGTAAATCAATCATTGTTCAATTATATTTTGTCCAATTATAGATTAGCTATCTAAGGAATACTTCAAATGGAAATTACAAAAAGTCAGATGGTTCTAAAGGAGTCTAAAAGAAAATATGCAAAGTACTTTAAAAGAATAGTAAATGAGACTCTATTTAAGCTGCTCACATCTTTTTCTTTCTATCCGTAGTTACACAGTAAGAGTAAGATATCTGTGTAAAATCAAAGGGTGTTCTTTTTGTCAAATTAATATGTTTCAGTTCTCATCACAAAGAAAACTGATTGGTTTCTTCCTGTTTTATTAAGCGAATCTAATTCCCCAATGCTGCTTTTATTCATATTCATAAATCTAGACACATGAGATGTTTGTTTATATACTGTGTGATGGGGGAAAAGGCAGCTACAACTTGCCTATCTTTCTTGCCACAAAGAAGAGGGAGTCAGGCTATTTTCCAAAGCACCTGAGGGTAAGGCAAGAAGCAATGGATGGAAACTAACCAAGGAGAGAAGGAACCTAGAACCAAGGACAAATTCCTGATAGTTAGAACAATTAACCAGTGGAACAACTTGCCTCCAGAAGTTGTAAATGCTACACCATTGGACGTTTTTAAGAAGAGGTTGGATAACCATTTGTCTCAAATGGTATAGGGCTTCCTGCCTGAGGAGGGGGTTGGACTAGAAGACTTCCAAGGTCCTTTCCAACTCTGTTCTATTCTGTTCTGCTCTTATCATATGAGGAATAACATGTCTATCCTTCTTATCAGATGAGAGAATAAACATCTGTAGAATAATATTAAATTTCTAAAGCAATTTTACTTTTCTTTTTTTTAATCTGCTGAGAAACCATTAATTCTGACCTGAGAAAGTGAACAGGAATATTAAGATGTTGGCTGCATGGAAGAATATTCTTAGTCACTCCTCAGGGCAACTGGCAGTGAAAGGAAACTTAAGGGAGAAAAGGCTAATTGTAATGAAATTTTATAATTTGCTTTGACAACCTTTAGAAGTTATTCAAGATATTCTGATTCTTTCTTGCTTGGAGCATGTTCATAATTTTTTAGTCAGTAAATTTTAAAATCCTTAATGTAGTTCCAAAAATTCTCTATTTAATTGTAGGGTTGATTTGATATATGGCAAAAGATAATCTTGTTTAATGAAATATATAACAGTTTAAAAGACTGCATAGTAAATCCTATTTATTTTTCTCCATTATCTAGTATTTTACTACTAATAAAAAAAAGAAAGGTTTCCATAACTATTAAGAAATAGCATTCTTACATTTCTGTTGAATGTACATTTATTTTTAAATAATAATAAAAAGTTGGTATTCATAATGCATATTTAAAGGATCAGCAAAATCACAACATTGATAAGTTGGTCAATTAAAAAAATTGGAAAAAATACATAAATCATACCATAAATAGAACAACTAGAAAGATGTTGAACTTATCACTTAATATTTTTTACTCTGATAAAATATTAAAAAAACGTTGTCAAGATTTCAGTTTGCTGCAAATTATATGTACAATTATCTTTCTAATATTGTACAATACTTTGATTAACCTCAGTACAATACTTTGACTAACCCCCAAAGTGGAAAATTTCACAAATGTAGATGTCTTAATAGATATCTTAATAAATCATATATACCGGTAATACAGGCAAGAAAAATAGATACACTCCTTAATATACAGCAATTAAGAACCATATTAACAATCCTGTTGATGTCAACACAAGATGGAAAAATAATAGACAAGGCCCAACTTCCAGCAGCAGCGTGATTATCACTAAACTTTATAAGTCCCTCTAATTATATTCCGATAATTTTGTTATGATTAGCTGTATAAAAATACATAAAATTTATGGCAAGTCTTTCTCTGTGTGTGAACATTAGGTTTAACTATTCTGTTAATTTATATTCACCGTGAGTTTTGTGGTAGTTATATGGTGCAACTCCTTTTCTACTGACTGTTTTCAATTTGGGCATTCCAATTTCAAGACACAAACTCATTTTGCTTGCATATTTCATAACATTTGGTTTAAACCTACCATTTACCTCTTCTGTATCAGTGCTTTGGGTATAAACTCACATTACTATGATGTTAAAAGATTGTCCATGAAATCCAGTTGGTATTGGTGGGGAGGTCCTGAGGAGCCTTGGTGGCACAGCGAACTAAAGTGCTGTTAAGCTGCCTGCAATTACTGCAAGTTCAAATCTCACCAGGCTCAAGATTGACTCAGCCTTTCATCCTTCCAAGGTAGGTAAAATGAGGACCTGGATTGTGAGGGCAATAAGCTGACTTTGTATAAAAAGAACATCGCTTAGGGGGGCCCAAAAGCCCTACTAAGCAGGTATATACAAAAGTATGAAGGCTATTGCTTAACACATTGTAAGCCACCCTGAGACTCCAGAGAAGGGCGGCATATAAATCAAACCAATAAATAAATAAATAAATAAATAAATAAATAAATAAATAAATAAATAAATAAATAAATAAATAAATAAATAAAATGATCTTCTGAAGGGTCCCTTTCCACTCCACTTCAATTGATTCAAATGTAAGCTGTCAATTTGGAATCAATTCATTTCATTGTTTACTTGGTTGACTTTATAGTGTTCTTACATTCCACTGTAATCCTATATTTGCAACTTTATGTTGTATTTTCCTACAACTAGACTTCCAGCAGGTTTCAATCGAACTGTGTAATAAATACCATTACTGCTCTGAAAGATCTCCAAATCTTCCTCAGTTGACCTCAGGGGTATATCATTTGGCACTATGTCAACAATCACTTTTTCTTGTTTGTCCTCGTGAGCTTTTTTGCAAAATGCCAGAGTAATTTACTATTGACTTCTCCCACACAGTCTGAAGTGATGCCCTTGCCATTGAAATAAGCAGCCTTCACCCACTTCTAGCACCTTCCTATTTCTTTGCTGCTCTATATAGATGCCTACCTCTTTAGCTGAATAGGTGGCATGATCTTTACACCGTGGTCAATCCTAGTGGGAGTATAGACTGTTGTTATGCTTTGCTTATTTCCTCCAGGAGCATCCCTTGTCACGATAAGCACTTAGGGTTGAGAGTAATGTGGATAGTAGGCTTTGTAAACAGAGTAGCTTATCTTCTTAGATAAGCAAAGGCAATGTCTAATTAGCTTACCTTTGCTAAAGAGACTGAAATCCCCCCCATTATACTGAAGGCACAGGAGAAGAAACTGAATTCTAATGGCCTTGAATTATTTATATATGCATTCCATATCTGAAGGGAAAGTTTCTTGCCAGCATACTTGTGTTCCCACATTGACCTTTCTCTAATAAAACTTACTAATTCTATCACAGGGAGAATTGTTACTTGGCTGTTTTCTCAACTCCTCATTACTGCTAAGGGACAATGACAATAAAGTCAGTTTTAAATCACCACTGAGATTAAGCATTGCCGATAGACTCACAGTCAGAAATAAGTAATGGAACACAATATCCTTAATTGAATGAATCCATGGAACCAAGAGAGTTTATGGATAGATCTCCCCACATTCTTTTAGACTTAAAATTATCCTTACATTTATTTAAATTAGATTGTAGTGTTTGGAGAAGGGGTTTAAGTATTGCCATATATCACTACAAAAGCAAACAGGAAAAGAAAAAAAAATAATACCCACCAATGTAAATATTTGTCTTAATATGCATAACTTAAGAGGGTTGCTATTTAAAGAAACCATTTGGCATTATAGATTGATAGATTTTTATCCTGTCTCTGTAACCTTCATATAATGTTACAGCACCTTCAGCTGCTTTGGAATTTCTAAAACATGGGAAGATTCATGTTATTACCAGTGGTGGGTTTCACATTTTGTTGCCACTGGTTTGCTCCATGTACACATGCTCGCTTTGCACGCACACACACCTTCCACGCATACGCCCAGCCTTTTGTACATGCACTTTGTATGTAGGTGGGCAGGTGGGGCCATCCATGATCTCTGCTACCGGTTCACCCAAACCGGTACGAACCGGCTGAATACCACTTCTGGCTATTACCAACTATACCATGCTATAGCCATCACACTATTAAATATCTACTTGGCTCCAGTTCAGTTAAGACTGAAAACATCACATTAGCACAAGTGAAAAATACAGCTGAAGCCTTTCAAATTAAGGTAAGGATCGCCTTTATTGAGGAATTATTTTTTATTGAGGAATTACTGAGGAATTATTGGGGAATTATTATTATTATTATTATTATTATTATTATTATTATTATTATTATTATTATTATTATTATTATTTGCTTTAATTTATATGCCACCCTTCTCCAGAGACTCAGGGCGGCTTACAATGCATTAAGCAATAGCCTTCATACTTTTGTATATTTATACAAAGTCAGCTTATTGCCCCCACAATCTGGGTCCTCATTTTACCTACCTTTGAAAGGATGGAAGGCTGAGTCAACCTTGAGCCTGGTGAGATTTTAACTTGCAGTAATTGCAAGCAGCAGATGTTAATTACAGTGCTTTAGTACACTGTACTACAGGCTCTAATTGAGGAATTATTGGGGAATTATTGAGGAATTGAGGAATTATTGAGTCTGTCATCTGCACCTCTATAACTGTCTGTTTTGGTTCTGCAACCCAACAAGACAGACACAGACTTCAGAGGATAATTAGAACTTCAGAAAAAACAATTGCTTCCAACTTGCCTTCCATTGAGGACCTATATACTGCATGAGTCAAAAAGAGGGCTATGAAAATATCTCACATCCTGGACATAAACTGCTTCAACTCCTACCCTCAAAATGACACTATAGAGCACTGCACACCAGAACAACTAGACACAAGAGCAGTTTTTTCCAAACGCCATCACTCTGCTAAACAAATAATTCCCTCAACATTGTCAAATTAGTTACTAAGTCTGCATTACTATTATTTATTTATTTAATTTGATTTGCATGCCGCCCTATCTCCATAGGACTCAGGGCGGCTCACAACAATTAAAATCAAACCAGATAAAAACATATTAAAATACAAATTAAACGTATGTTAAAACTCATTAAAATAATCAAACCCCGTCAGTCCAGGCTGGGCTATTTAAACAGCCATGTCTTTAGTTCGCGGCGGAAAGTGTGAAGGTCAGGGGCCAACCGGAGCCCCAGGGGGAGTTGATTAATCTTCTCATCATTCCTATTACCCATCTCCCCCCATTTATGACTGTAACCTTGTTGCTGGCATCCTTAAGATTTGTATTGACTGTTTCCCTATGACTATCATTAAGTGTTGTACCTTATGATTCTTGATGAATGTATCTTTTCTTTTATGTATTCTGAGAGTGTATGCAGCAAGACAAATTCCTTATGTGTCCAATCACACTTGGCCAATAAAGAATTCTATCTATCTATCTATCTTTACAATATGTTGATTACAGATGTTTTTTTCCATATCTGATTTGCCATATGAACTTCTTCATCAACAAACAAGAATAGAGAACTGACAAGTGAATACTTCAAAATGGTGTTGTTTGTTTCAGTTGTTTGATGTTCCTAGAAGTGATTTGGGTGCTAATTCAGAATGGTCACCATTGTGAGAGACTATATGGGAAGCAAATCTAGGGAGAAAGAATAGCTGTTTTCCATTTTTAACCATATTCAGGTCTGAATTATCAAATCAAAACTTTATTATAGTCATAGATAAGCAGAGCTCTTTGAGATAATGGAGTACAGTGCTGCTTCTAATTTAGTGACAGCTGGCCACCAACTGGACATCCTCTCTACTTCAGTAGCTATTTCATCCTGAGCTGCTGTTTTGCTATTTCTCCATTGCTTGGCAACTACCATCCCCCTCTTTTAAATTATCTTGCAATTAATCCAGTGAGCCTCACTTTGCCCTGAGCTTGTGAGGAAAACAGACTGAAGATATCCTTAGCTGCAGTAGTATGGGCTGCTGATTCATATGAATTGTCACTGATATTTTATGTTTTCATTTGCTGTTTGTGACCCAGAGTTATGAGTTGAGGTCGGCAGTTGTATCAACTGAAATTAATTAATTAATCAACATGCTCTTTTGTTTCAAGAGTAACCTCAAGATATGTTGAATTTTTTGTTTGTTTGTCTCCCATTATCTTGGTGGAAACTCAAAGGCTGCAGTGACTGGGAACAGAGGCAATAGAATCTCAAAGGGTTAGGAAAAGGAGATGGGGATAGTTCCTGGCAGTATAGTTTTGTCTTGAGTCAGAAATCAATGAACGTGTGTGCATGGATGTGTGTGTGTACACATCCACATGCAAACCAGTGATGGATTACCCCCGGTTCGGACCGGTTCTATAGAACCAGTAGTAAAACCGGCGGGAAGCTCCGCCTACCGACCCAGCTTCATCAGGAAGCTTCATCAGGAAGTTTCTGCGCATGCACAGAAGTGCGCGCGTGGCCCCATTTTGAACCGGTAATAAAGGTAAGTAGAACCCGTCATTGACACACACACATACATACTATATGTTCCACCGGCCTAGTTTTATATGTTAATTCTCAATGTACATTTTTAAATGTTAAATTTGAACAACTTTTTAATTAAATTTGTTCTGTTCATTTTAACTCCAAAATTATGGATTGGCAAAATTTTACGTCACTCAGAAGGAATTGATTAGAGTAACCTATAACCCTTAAAGTAAATAATAAATAAGCAAAGGAATCAATAAAAAGTTACTGAACGTTCTATTGCATTACGCATAATATACACACCATGAAATTCGCTACTCAAAAACTGTTACTACTTTTTGGATCTTTGTTTCTTTTGTCATGCAACTTTTGTTTATTGTTATTTTATTTATTTATTTATTTATTTTTTTGCAGAATAGGATCAATGATTCCTTAAAACATTCATTGTATTTTTGCCACGTGCAATCTTTGAAAAATAGTAATAAAAAATATTCCTTTGTGACAATACCAATTAAGAGGAAAAGCCACATTTTAGCAATGGAAGGGCATTTGATTGTTCATGGTCTAAGCTATCCATGAAAACAATTTGCCCTCAGCTCTAATCTCTTATAAAGAATTCTAGTTGAATCACATTTTGTTAAAATTTTGTTAGAAGTTGCAGGAATGGGATATGTCTAGTTTAATGAAAAGAAAGACTAGGGGAGACATGATAGCAATGTTCCAATACCTCAGAGGTTGCCACAAAGAAGAGGGAGTCAAACTATTCTCCAAAGCACCTGAGGTCAGGACAAGAAGCAATGAGTGGAAACTAATCAAGGAGAGAAGCAACCTAGAACTAAGGAGAAATTTCCTGACAGTTAGAACAATTAATCAGTGGAACAACTTGCCTCCAGAAGTTGTGAATGGTCCAACACTGGAAATGTTTAAGACAATGTTGGATAACCATTTGTCTGAAGTGGTGTAGGGTTTCCTGCCTAGGCAGGGGGTTGGACTTGAAGAGTCCCTTCAAACTCTGTTATTCTATTTCTACATAGTGGTTTCATTGGTGACCATTCATTCTAATGTCAAGGTAGGATGAATGGTCTAATGTCAAAGTAGGATGAACATCTCTATCAAAATTACCTCTTCCATGAAGTACTGTGCTCTGCCCTGGAGCTTCTGAACAAGTCACTTATAGGTAGGTTTAGAAAAAAACTGCAGGAGAAAAGAAACATAAATAGTTCCCACCATTTTCCTTGGCTTAACATGACAGGTCTAAAATGAAAGAATGAGATAAATCTTAAATGAAATGAAAGAAAGTGTTTTCTTTCATTTGGTTTAAGTTAGATGCCTCAATTCAACTTTGGCTGCCCTTTCGGAGCTTTTCCAGATTTTTGCAACCCAACTTTTACATCCACTGAGAATAAGAAAGACACCCTGAAAATAAGTGAAAGGGTAGAATTACAACTTGGTTGTCTTGAAGATGAACCTGAAAAGTGGCCATCACTAGAGCTGGATTCATTGTCTGATGAATTTAAACTTTTTCATAGCAGCTAAACAAAGTTTTTCTGCCTAGTCTTACTCTCCTCTCCCCTCCTCAGCCTTCCATACCCAATTCTTCCTTTTATTCCCTTTGCTTCTCACTGTAGATATCCTTTTCTCTACATCCATCTCCATCTTGTTTTTCAAACTTATTTTGGCATTATAAGTAGAAGGAAGAAGGAGAATATTTGAGTTTAATTGAAGTGATTGATAGTGATTTCTGTATAAGAGAGAAAAATGGCAAACTGCCAAATTCAAAGCATTCCAAGGTAGCTGGTATATATGGATAAATGACATGGATTAAATTAATTTTATAGGTCAGAGATACCAATATAGTAGTTTTTAATTCCATATGGCATTATCCTAATTATGCCCCTTTGGTGGGATTGTCTTAAAGTGCTTTGGGAAATTGGATACCCATGTGTGACAGAAGCCTGTTTATATTAATATAAGTTTTTAGAACAATCTATTCTCATAAGCAGTTGCATCCCACAATGAGTTGGATTTAACTATGCAATCAGTAGGAATAAAAGTCAGATTGCTGTGAGTTGGGCATCAAATAAATTTAATAAATAAAAAAAATAAGTATATAGATAAATAGTAAAACAAAAGTCACCATCCTGTCTCAGAGTTTTCTTTTCCAACTGTATCTTACTCTGTTTTATTCTTTCTTTTTTAAATATGATTTTTTATTGAAACTGTTAAAATAGGAGATAAAAACTGATACAAATTACCATATTTTTCGGAGTATAAGGCGCACCAGAGTATAAAATGCACCGGAGTATAAGACACACCTTAGTTTTTGGGGAGGAAAATAAGTAAAAAGCTGATTGGCAGTTGGATCAACCTCCCGGAATACCCCCAATCAGCTGTTCCCAGAGGTGAATTTTAGCAACAGGTTCTTTGATTGTGAGCTCTGTGCCTTTTTTTTTCTTTTTGCTTTTTTTTCTGCCTCTGAATCTTCTGAAACTCCATTTCGAAAAAACTTTTTTTCCTGCTTCTGAAAGCCTCCGAAACAGAGTTTCAGAAAAAAAGCCTCTGAAGCTCGTTTTGGGGGCTTCTTTTCTGAAGCTGTTTGGGGGCTTTTTTTCTGAAGCTTTGTTTCTGATGCTTTTTTCAGCCTCTGAAACCTCCGTTTGAGAAGCTGGGTGGGGCTACATTCAGAGTATAAGATGCACCCAGATTTTCACCCTCTTTTTTGGGGGGAGAAAGGTGCATCTTATATTCCAAAAAATACGATAATGTAAAGAAGAAGAAAGAATAAGAAATCTAAGAGAAAGAAAAAGTTAAGGAAAAATAAGGTGAAGAAATGTAGGAAAAAAGGGGAAAGAAAGATACAAAAAAAATAGTTTCCAATTTTCTTCACAACAGTTTTAGAATTAAAGTATAATTCTGTCACTTTTGCTCAAGAGTCAGTTAGAGATCTGAATGATTAGATCAAGGGCTGTGTGTAGCTCTGGGTTTAGACTCTTAAGAGGAAAAAATTATTATGATCTAGAAAACTGACTGTTGAACTTAGAATATGGAAACCTTGGTTCAAATCTCCATTTAGCCATGAGAATTACTAGGTCTTGGGTCAGCCATTCTTTCAGGCTAACATTTTTCAAGGTAATCAATGTAACTCTTACTGTATATTCTTCTCCCAGAGCTACTATTTAGAGAAAGGCAAAATGAAAATAGACTTTGAAAAGATTGGTAGACAGGGGACCATCTATAAATACAATTCTCAAGGCAGAATAAAGCTGGAAATCAATTTTATTTTTAGTCTAGACTACTGTGCGATGAACAATTTTATTTTATTTTATTCTTTTAAATCGAGGCCAATGGGCTATAAATGTGTAGGAGATTGATTAAATGTGGCTTTTGATGGTGTGCTGACTGTACAGACCAGGTCTTAGCAATATTACTGTACTTAGCAGTCAGAGGTCTGAGAAAAACAAAACAGAAAAAAGGAAGAAAGGGAAAAAAAATACCAGAGACCAAAAACAACAATAACAACTGGGGGGGGGAGCCAAAACTTTTATTCATTTGTGTGACATGGTCCTACTCACCCTAATACGTTACATTCACTTCTGCCTTATTCAGCAAAAGCTTGCCGATTCTGATACATTTTCTTTTTTTTTCACCCCAGACATTTAATATCTCAGTTTCAAGATACAAATGCAGTATATTGACTTTTTAAAGGATCTCAATTGTCTGCACTATAAATGCCTCTAAGATTCTAAAGAACTACTGATGAGAATGGATAGCAAGATGAACTGATGATGACAAAATCTCTTCTGTAAATGGATCATGTCGCAGAGGGCAGTGAAGGATAAACTCTACAACTATGCTTTCACAGATTTTTGCAGTTATGATGTTGAATTTCAAACCTTTAGGGAAATTTTTCCTGGATGGTTCCAGTGCAATTTACTACACAGTTGCCTTAAATAGATATTACAGAATGGTGGTAGAAGGCTGGCTATGGCTGCAGGGGGAAAAAAATTGTTAATATGATGACATTTATAAAATCCCTCCAAAACAATATTTCCAAGGTGATCAAACCGGTCAGTTCTAGAGGATATTCAACCCTGACTGCTCTTTAGAAGGCCAGATCCTGAAGATGAAACTCAAATACTTTGGCCACCTAATGAGAAGGAAGGACTCCCTAGAGAAGAGCCTAATGCTGGGAAAGATTGAGGGCAAAAGAAGAAGGGGACGACAGAGAATGAGATGGCTGGATGGAGTAACTGAAGCAGTCGGCGTGAACTTAAATGGACTCCAGAGGATGGTAGAGGACAGGAAGGCCTGGAGGAACGTTGTCCATGGGTTCGTGATGGGTCGGACACGACTTCGCAACTAACAACAACGTAATTACCATGCTCATGAGCTTCAATTACAACAGAGCATGACTTTATTCTGGGTCATATAATCCATTTCCAGTCTTGGCTTGGGCCATTTGATGTTGCTTTTCCTTTGAAAATATGCAGTTAATGTTGTTTGCACAATCATACTTACGTAAGCTCAACCTGGCTTCTCAGCCATTATTCAGGACACCAGCCGTTTTATTGTTTCAGCTGGTCCTCCCAATTTCATTTCAACATTTACTTAAGATGAAGGAAGCAATTCTATTTCTTGCAAGCTTCAAGGTTGAATGGAGACTTGAGCCAAGGTCTCTACATTCGAACAGTTTGTTCATTAGACTACAATGACTGTCTTCTACAATAAACTAATTGAGAACATGCTCCCAAGACCACTTGCAGCCCTCAATTTAAAAATGCAGTTCATGGGTGAGTATGGTCTCAAGAATACTGTCTGAGATGGGGAGGAAAAGAGGAGAGAGAGTTAGAAATGTGAAGATGGCAGTTGTAGCAGTGTGATCAAATTGTGCTTCAATTGTACTAATGAAGCAGTTTATGAAGTTAGTTAGCATGTATTTTTGTGTCAGCTTCCACCAGTGAACAATCCAAGCAGAGCCTTTATAAGATCCATCCCAACTATTGTGCTCAAGCTCAGTCATACATGTTTGTTTAATGTTACAGCATGCATACAAATAGGGTGGAGCTTGTATTGTAACATCGTCCATCCCTGAAGACAGCCCTGGGTAGTTGAAAGTTTTGAATGTGGTTATAAGACTATCCATTCCTGATCAACATTAGATGGTATAACCTCGGTTCGTTATTTGTTTTATTGTTTTATTGATTTTTTTTTAATAAAAAGTTTTTATTTTCTGATCAAACAAGTATACAATATAAACAATCATTCAAACTATCATCAAGAAAAAGAAAAAAAAATCAATCCTTGGTAAACTCAATCTTCAACCCCTCCTCACCACCCCCCACCCCCGACTTCCCAGAACAAAAACAGGGCATAGATTCCACCAAACATTCGCTAAAATAAACTAGCTAACTGCAAGATTTAATAACTCCCAAGACCCCTTAACTCCCCTTTTACAATTTCATCAACCTCCCTTTTTATAGACTCAAAGTAGCATGTAATCCAATAACTCTAAGAGTTTTAAAACCATTAACAAATATTAAACATTCAAACCTAAAAACATTTTCCCCCTCCTACTTTTCTCAAAGTTCAGATATTTTGAAATCTCATAACAAAAAATAAACCTTAGATATTCACTAATTAAATTTCTACATTTTTAAAATTTCTAAATTTCCCCCTTCATTATTCCTCCCTCCAACTTTTAAAATTTTTACAAGATAATCATCAACATAATTAACCATTAGTACATAAACTAGAAAACCAAAAAGGATTAATCAACCATTAATGCATCATATGAAGGACTTCCGGGTTGATAACTACTAAGGGGGAAAAAGTATAAAGTTAAATATTGAGTTTTATTGATGTTTTAATGTTTTAATGTTTTACTGTTTTGTTTTATTGTTTTGTTTTTACTTTACATTTTATTTTATTTTATTTTATTTTTTTGTGTTGTGTTGTGTTGTGTTGTGTTGCGTTGCATTGCATTGCATTGCATTGCATTGCATTGCATTGCATTGCATTGCATTGCATTGCATTGCATTGCATTGCATTGTATTGTATTGTATTGTATTGTATTGTATTGTATTCAGTGGTGGTATTCAGCTGGTTCAGACCAGTTCAGGCAAAACAGTCCGGCACTATGCCGTCCTATTTAGCCATGTTTTCTAAGTTGCGCACATGCATGCGAGCCATGCGTGCAAGCAAAGCGCATGCACGGAAGGTGCACATGTTCACATTTTTGGTGCACGGTGAACCAGTGGTAAAATTATGTGAAACCCACCTCTGGTTGTATTGTATTGTATTTATTATTTTATTTTATTATTTAAATATATATGCTGCTCATTTCACCAATATGGTGACTCTGGAATTATTCTTACAGAATTACAGGTAAGGGAAGCTGCCAGAGAGGCAGTGGGTGAAGAAGAGTTACGCTATTAACTCTCATATGAAGGTCAAAAGACTGCACTAATAAACTGTAAATTTATATTCATTTCAGGTCTGGGCATTTAACCCAAGTAGTCCTGTCTCCTGTCTTCATCTGCTCCTATTTAATTGAAGCCTTGCCTCTCGACTTTTTTCTGGGAAGGTTTGAAGAGGCATTGTTCCTTTGACTCGGTGATCTTCTTTTTGTCTTTTTGAGAAGGATGGCTTTTTGACCCCTGGAGCCAATTAATTCTTAACTGCATTATACTTTGAATACATTCATTCCTTCTGATGTCACTGTAAATTGGGGAATCATGGTCAAGTTAGTTTCTCTAAAGGAGAGGGAGGGAGGGAGGGAGGGAGGGAGGGAGGGAGGGAGGGAGAAAGACAGAGAGAGAGAGAGAGAGAGAGATGATTTTAAAGGCTTAGAAACTGACTCCAGATAGTCTATTGCAGTGCTGAAGAATAACTATAATACCTGCTTTTTCTCTCATTGTCTGTACTAATCAGCTTTGTATTAATAATAGCTTAGAATAGTCTAAGGACAATGCCTAAATTCTCCCATCATCCAGAGAATGAACACAGGAAGGAGAGAAGAAAAATGCGTATGACTTGAGGGTGAATTAACCTAGTTAGCCCTATTACTAATGCTATATTTATTATTTATTGCATCAGAGATTGTGACCATAATGGCAACTAGAGAAAAACGATGACAGATGCATATTTTGAGGCTTATACTGTTTGCTGTAACGACACTCTGAAACCAAGCCATATTTTTTTGTCATATTTATTGAATTCTTCTTTTGGAATAATCCTGGTGCATTACTTATTTCAAATATGAGCCTTGGTAGTACAGTGGTCTAAAGCACCCTGTTATTAAGACCAGCTGCCTGCAATTACTGCAGGTTTGAATCTCGCCAGGCAAAAGGTTGACTCAGCCTTCCATCCTTTCTAAGGTAGGTAAATTGAGGACCCAGTTGTGGGGGCAATAAGCTGACTTTGTATAAATATACAAAAGGATGAAGGTATTGCTTAGCGCATTGTAAGCCGCCCTGAGTCTCCGGAGAAGGGCAGCATATAAATCAAATTTAAAAAAAAAAATGCTGTACAGTTAGAACACTTTGAAAGAAAGAAACAAACCACATTTTCCACAAAAATGTCAGGGGAGGTTCTTAGTCATCCAGGTTGTCTCAAAGGTGATTTTTTTTTTCCTTCAAAAGGCATCTGGACTGTTTTTTCTTTGAGGAAGAAGAAGAAAACATTTCACTTCTCATTCAAGAAGCTTCATCAGTTCTGATGGTGGGGAGATGGAAGTTTAAGTACTGGCAGTTGAGACTGGGTGGTAGGAGGATGGAAGGATAGGTTCTGATAGGATGATGAGGGCAGTGGTGAAATCCTCCTCAGATCGCCACTGGTTTGCTGTCTGTGCATGAATGGTGCGCACCAAAAATATGCTGCATGTGCGCATGTACGGTGCACACCAAACATGTGCTTCACACAGAAAAAGAATAATTCACTAGGTAAGTAGAACAGCGAGGGGGGAACAGCTGTGCTGCGCGATTTAGCTTCATTAGAAGCTAAACCGCGTGGCACAGCTGATCGTCAGAAATACCTGTTAGAATGAACCGGTAGCTTTTTTAAACTACTCGTTTGCCTGAACCAGTAGCTAATTACCGGTTTGCCTGAACCAGTAGCTTTTTTTTTTTTTACTACTGGTTTGCCCAAACCTATAGTTTTTATCATTTCACCCCTGGGTGATGGAAATACAATCCTTCTATCCACCCACCATCTTATCAGAACCTATCCTTCCTTCTGCCCACCATCGAGTCTCAACTGTCACTACCTACCCTTCCATCCTCACCACCATCATCAGAACTGATGAAGCTTCTTGGATGAGGAGTGAAATGTTTTCTTCTTCCTCCTCCTCAAAGAAAAGCAGTCCAGATGCCTTTTGGAGAAAAAAGCAACTTTGAATTTCCACAAAAAATATTCTTTTAACATTGTCCACTTCAAATTCTTGCTAAAGTACCTTAACTTCCTGCTGCTCCTGAATTATAAGTCGGATTCATTTTTGTGAATTATGTGCCTCAGAAAAATGAATGTAGGTGTGTATATGCATACAGACTCGCCCAGAAATACACCCAAAGTAAAACCTCAATTCTCTAGCTCTCAGTTATGGAAGAACCTTTTCCTTTGAACTTTGACCAAAACATTTAGACAAAGTCCATTGTTTCTGAAACAGTCTGGGGCACTTTATGTCAAGTTACACTACTTGCAAAAGAGATCAATTGATGTAAATGGCGCAAAAAAAATCAGCTATAGAATCAAATTATGCAAATTACAACAATTGGATTTAACAGCCCTTTGGATTTAGCAGACACTCTGCCCACAAAATGGTCCATTAATTAGGATTTACTTTATTCATTAGATTCATGTAGCATCTTCCCTTCAGGAGTTCAAAGCTCTGTTGCACTGAGTAACCCTGTCATTTGAGATGAGAAATGGGTACAGAGTCACTTGTTCATCTTCTATGGCTGAAACTGAACTTGGAAAACCCAGTGCCATTCCAACAGCTTAACCACCACATCAAACCAACTTTATAAATACATAACTCTCACTGAGATAATAAGAGGGGGGAGAAACTGAATGAATGAATAAATAAATAAGGAGTCTGTAAGACAAAGATCATCCATTTTATTACCATGCAGATTATTGCAGATGTTTTCACTTGGTGTTTTTTGTTTTTCTTTTAAAAAAAAAATTCTGACATATAACCAAACAGCCTGCATTTTAATGCTTCTATTTTGCGACTTTCTGATGTTATTTTTAGCATTTGTCCTTTAACCAACATGTAATTTCACTTATTTGTTTACGCACACCATGTATTTAAAAGCAAAATATGGTAGGGATATATCTATCCTCTATATCTCTATATAGGACGTGCTAAGGAACTGTCATATAGAGATAAATAGATTATACTGTCTCCTTTATTGCCTTGCTAGCTGCAGTGAATTTCTGAGAATGATCTGAAAATAAGGATTAAAAGAAGGTTGATAACTTCTGGCATCACAGCATTCTTTTTAATACTTAAACTAACTTTTGATAACTTGCTACTCATTAGCCCCCCACTCTTGCTAATTGTTGTTGTATTGTTTCTGCTCAGCAATTACGTCCCACTCAGAGCCACCTCTCTTTTGATGTGAACTCATTTGGTTGCTGCTTTAATCACTTGTTCTGTGTTAAACTCCAGGAGAATGAGTGGTCTTAAAGTAATGAGAATTTTTCCCTCTCTCTGTGTTTGCAACAGTGATAAAACTCCAAAGGAGACTTGGATGAGTTTTCTCAGTAGCAACTCCCCACTTAGAGATTGACATTTTAATGTAGAAGCATTTGGATATGTATCAACAATTGCACTTGGTAATGGATTTACGTAAGATAACATTTCAAAGTTAGCTGGAAATGCATTAATTCAAGCATTTGCAGCCGTTATTTGAGATGTTAATATGTAATGGTTCTCAAAGGGCATGCAAAGGATACTTACAGTGTCTACTTAAATATCACTGTCCTTGCTTTTTTAAATACAAGGAAATTATGTAATGGTCCCAATATGTTTTTGATACTTATTAATCCTGTGAGTAACTTTGGGATGGTTTCTTCCTTGCCTTTTTTTTTTTCCAACTATAGCAACGCATGGAGTTGGAATGGAATGGAATAGAATAGAATAGAATAGAATAGAATAGAATAGAATAGAATAGAATAGAATAGAATAGAATAGAATTCTTTATTGGCCAAGTGCGATTGGACACACAAGGAATTTGTCTTTGGTGCATAAGCTCTCAGTGTACATAAAAGATATAAGTGATAAATCATGATCATAGTCATCATAAAAACACTCATCGTGACTCATAAGACATAATACTTAGTGATAGTCATAGGATACTAATAGTTATAAATTACTAATTACTAATAATTATAAATTGAAATCAATAATCCTGAAGCCAACATATTTGTGGGAGAACAAGTACATAGGTAACATCTGTGTATAGATATTACTGTTTAGGCAGGATACCCTACACCACTTCAGACAAATGGTTATCTAATCTCATTTTAAAAGCTTCCAGTGTTGGAACATTCACAACTTCTGCAGCCAAGTTGTTCCACTGATTAATTGTTCAAACTGTCAGAAAATTCTCCTTAGTTCTAAGTTGCTTCTCTCCTTGATTAGTTTCCACCCATCGCTTCTTGTCCTACCCTCAGGTGCTTTGGAGAATAGCTTGATTCCCTCTTCTTTGTGGCAGCCCCTGAGATATCGGAACACTGCTATCATGTCCCCGCCTTAGTCCTTCTTTTCATAAGACTAGGCATACCCAGTTCCAGCAACCGTTCTTCATATGTTTTGGCCTCCAGTCCACTAATCATCTTTGTTGCTCTTCTCAGCACCCTTTCTAGAGTCTCAACATCTTTTTTCTTTGAAAACGTTTCATTTCTCATCCAAGAAGCTTCTTCAGTTCTAAAGGAAGCACTTTTTGTTCAACCAGGGCCTGTTGATTGAGAATCTCCTTAGACATTTATTTTTGCTTTTACAAATGTAGTCGTTCGTCAGTGGAGCTCCTGCTGTATGTGAGAAAACTGTCAGAGTTATATCTTGGTGTTACTCCCAAAAGTCTTCTCAGGAGTAGCTAATTGTCCTAAATTTTCTGCATTGGCTATTATTATATCTTTTAAATGTCTGTTGAAAATCTACTTTATCCTTCAGACATGCTTTGCATGCATGTTACAGGAATTCATACTTCTTCTCCATCCTTTTTATGACTAGAATTGACTTTACCTTAATTCTCTATTTCACTGTATTTTTTAAAAAAATCTCTTTGAGATATGTTATTACGCGAAAGATAAAGTATTATATTAATTATAAATATTAGGTCATGTTTCCATCACAACTTTTCAAATATCTTTTTTCTCCAATATTAATCCTACAGCTATGCAAGACATTCAAAATGATGTTTCCACAGCAACATCAATCTGGAAGATTCATGTGCTTGCTTTCAATGCAGTCTCAGCTGTTTGCCTATGCGTGTTCATGCACAGCCACTTCATTTTATTCTAGCAGAAATGTTGTCTATGCGTACCCATACATGGACAGAGACAGGGGTGAAATCCAGCAGGTTCTGGCAGGTTCTGGAGAACCGGTAGCAGAAATTTTGAGTAGTTCGGAGAACCGGTAGCAGAAATTTTGACTAGTTTGGAAAACTGGCAAATACCACCTCTGGCTGATCCCAGAGTGGGGTGGAAAAGGGGATTTTTTTTTTTAATTTGATTTATATGCCGCCCTTCTCCAGAGACTCAGGGCGGCTTACAATGCGTTAAGCAATAGCCTTCATACTTTTGTATATTTTATACAAAGTCAGCTTATTGCCCCCACAAACTGGGTCCTCATTTCACCTACCTTAGAAAGGATGGAAGGCTGAGTCAACCTTGAGCCTTGGAGAGATTCGAACCAGCAGAAATTGCAGGCAGCTGTGTTAATAACAGGGTGCGTATACCACTGTACTATCAAGGCTCTTTTTGCAGCATCCTTCCCTTGGAGTGGGGTGGGAATGGAGATTTTGCAGTATCCTTCCCCTGCCATGTCCACCAAGCCACGCCCACAGAACCGGTGGTAAAAAAATTTGAATTTCACCACTGGGCAGAGAGCTGGAGAAATTTTTTTGAAGCAGTCATAGAGAAGGTTTTGATAAACATTGCTTTGCTCATGATAAACAAAACATATTGTTTTTCAAAAAATCTTTGAACAATCCTAATTCTAAGTAGGATATTCTTTCAAATATTGCAAAACAGTCTTTCAAATTCTTTGAACAGTCTGAATTCTAAGTAGGATATTTGAGGAATTTTCAGTTGTTAAGGGAGTTCTGAAAAGTCTAGTAAGATTTGAGATAGGTAGTCCCCATAATGTTCTTATAGATTTTAATAATGGAAGAACTCATTAGAAGTTCTTTCCCGGTAACAAACAAATAAAACAATAAAAAAACTGGCAGAATTTCAGGATGGAAAGAAAACATTGACGTGAGTGCAATTTTAAAGACTTTTCCATATTCCTATTATGGTTTAAAATATATATAATTTAAAGGCTCCAATGAGCTCTAAAGTCACATTATTGCTGAAAAGGAACATATGTTATTCTTCCTTCTTATGCAAATATTGCTTAGAAGTTTATTGTGTGAAATATTCATAGACTTCTCAAAAGAAGTGAACTATATTTACATACATCGCACTATATAACCACAATTTACTGGCCAGTTAAGCAATGATCTGTGGCTTCTGCATATAATTTGCATTAATGTATCTGCAGATGGTTATTCTCCGTGCATTAATTTACACAACTTGGTTTTTCTCCTGTAATATAGATGGATTCTATCTGTTGTTATGTGAGTTCGAAATTACTCTGCTTTCTATTAGATGAATCAGAAACAACTTTTTTTTTTTAAAAAAATGTGAATCCTATAGACTTTTCATTTATGATATTGGCTTCGTTTTTCTTTATTAAAATCCATACTTAAATTGTTATTGTTATATTTCACATAAGAACTCAAAAAAATCTTAATGATCTTGTATTTTACTATAATGTTTTATTAAAATTTATTAATAATGAACAAGGGGTTGGACTGGATAACCTACAAAGTCCCTTCCAACTCTGTTAATCTGTAATCTGTAAATAAAGGGAAATTAATTGTTTCCTAGCTTGAAATGCCTTTAAATATGTAAGTAGGGAGGCAGAGAAATATTTTAATTCATTTTTTGCCTAAATTAAGTAAATATTTATTTATAGATTAAACATTTTAAAGAGTATAACACCTTGCACATGAATTTCAGTGCAAATCAAACAGAGGTTGATGTCTATTCATATTTAGACAATCTACCATTTTGACTTACATAACCACAGCTAAAACGTTAAGAATATCACATGTAGTTTTAAAAAAATCAAGTTTATCACTAGATGATAGCCTAAATAAACAAAAAAAAAAAACTCTTTTCTGTCATGTAATGTACATTCAGCTTTTGTAGGCTTAAAGATAGATAAGGAATAATAAAAGCTATTTACTTCAAGTTTCTTAATATAGAAAAAATAATTATAATCTAATATTTAAAGTGAATTACCAAACAGAAGTTCACTTTTATCATAATGTCCCCATTTTTTAAAACACTAAACACTTATTTCCTTTTGAAAATAAAATCTGGTAATTGTTTTAGAACCCCTTTCATCTATAAGGGTCAATATTGAGGGGTCCTTGGTGCTCTCAGAGCTTTGTTGTTTTCTTGAAGATTTTTCCTGCAGACATTTTATTACCTAAACTAATGTTACCTAATGTTACCTAAACTAGGTAACATCATCAATGCAGCACTGATAATGCTAACTAGTTTGGGTAATGAAATGTCTTCAAGAAAACAACCAAAGTCAGAGAGTAGCAAGGATCCCAGAGTTCAACCGTGATTTAGAAATATTCTCCTCTATCACTAAGGGTCTTTCTTTGTATTTTGTTGACTTGAAGTAATTCATACAAAGCTTATAAAGATATTTTAAATCAAATTGCTTCTGGGAATATTGAGAGAGAAATCTTCTATCTCAGACCTTCCAATTTGCACAGAATTATTTCAATTATATAACAACCCCCTAATGCACATATTAATAAAGTAATTAAAATAATAAAGCTCACTAAAGAAGAGCAATCAAGTCAAAGGACGGAAACAGTACAAATGAGGGAAATTAGGCTGTCTTTGTAGTTCTCTGCAGCGTAGTTCTTTCTGTAGTTCTCTTCTATCACAGGCTCTCTGAAATTACAGACAACCTTTATATAATATGAGAATGCAGGATTCTGTTTCGTGGCCTGCTAATAGGTGACCGATTTTGTAACCTACAAGAAACAGAATGTGTGTGTGTGTGTGTGTGTGTGTGAAAGAGAGAGAGAGAGAGAGAGAGAGAGAGAGAGAGAGAGAGAGAGAGAGAGAGAGAGAGAGAATTTAAAATATCTTATTGATTATAATGTTAAAGGCTAAATTCTGAATCAGTCACTTTTTTTTTCCTTCCATAATCTCTCAGAGACTGCCTGGACAAGTCCTTACACTTTTCTTGCAACGTTGCAGTCATTCAGAAACGATTGGTCATTGTCTCCTTCCTAGGGCTGAGAGAAAGTGACTGGCCCAAGGTCACTAAGGTTGCTTTATGTTTAAGGTGGGCCTGGAACTGATTCCCATTTTCTAGACTGATGCTTTAACTGCTACACCATATGGGGTTTCAGTCAATATTACCATGTACTGTATAAAATGTCAAAACTGAGGCCTCTCCAAGGAACAGAAGGATGCTCTATATCAGGGCTGTCGAACTCATGGCCCGTAGGCAGGATGCATCCCCTTAATGAAGGGGAAAAAGTTCCAATTACGTCATGTGAGGACGGCATGATGACGTGAGTTTGACACCCCTGCTCTACATTATCTCTCCAGACTGAGGTCAAGCTCATTTTAAAAATTCTGAACTTATTTTCTACAGATTCAGTAAAGGTTTGCCAATACAACACTCCAGAGACAGAAAAGATTCCTCTTTAATACACTTTAATACTCTTTAATATAGTCCACTTGGAGAAGGGCGAGATAATAATAATAATAATAATAATAATAATAATAATAATAATAATAATAATAATAATAATAATAACCTACCTACAACGCCATGACTACATACAACGCCATGACCGTGTTGCTAAAATCATTCACTGGAAATTGTGCCAGAAGTTTGGATTTGAGTACAGCAAAAACCACTGGGAACATCAGGTTGAGAAAGTTTTAGAGAATGAGAAACTCAAGATCTTGTGGGACTTTAGGATTCAGACTGACAGGCACTTGGTCCATAACACACCTGACATAACAATAGTTGAAAAGAAAAAAGTATGGTTCATTGACATTGCAATACCTGGTGATGCACGAATTGAAGATAAGCAGCAAGAAAAAATCACAAAGTACCAGGACTTACAAATTGAAGTTGAGCGACTGTGGAAAAAGAAATCGTGTGTTGTCCCGATTGTAATTGGAGCCCTCGGAGCAATACCCAAAGGGCTACCCCGCTATTTAGAAATTCTAAATTTGCCGGACTTGAACATTTTGACTCTACAAAAAACCACCTTACTCGGAACAGCTTACATCCTCCAACGATACCTTAACAGTTCCTAGGTCCTTGGTTAGGACTCGAGCTGCTGAGCTATTAACCAGCCTCAAAGGCTGTGAATCTCACTAAAGATTAACCAATAAATAATAATGTGTATGTTCCCCAGCCACATCACCAGGGGGGTTCACAGGGGTTTGGGAGATTCTGTGCAGTTCGGAGAACCCACAAATCCCACTCCTGGCTAGCCCCACTCACCCCACCCCTCCCCTCCCAGGAGTCCCCACGCAGCCCATTTTGGATGCAGGTAAGTGCAGGGTGCACGTGCAGGCTCAGGGAGGGTGAAAAATGGCCTAACAGAAGATCGGGAAGGCAGGAAACTGGCCGTGTTTCTGGCCTCCAGAGGGCCTTCGGAGCCTGGGGAGGCTGTTTTCGCCCTCCCGGAGGCTTTAGAGTTAGGGTTAGGGTTAGGGAGGCAAAAATGCCTCCCCCACCATGGTGCAGAAGGCCGACTAAACCACGCCCACCATGATCACATCTACCCAGCAACCAGGCAGATGATCCCTTGCTAAAAATTTTGACGCCCATCCGTGTACATCACTCCCTCCCCCGCAAACCTTGTACCTAAATTATAGCTTTTAAAATGAAGCAAATATGGAATGTTATACTTAAAAAAAAAATTCCTTGAAGCAGTAATTTTGCAATGTCATTCAAAGCATTCTCACTGATATGTAAACTATAAAATTATTCTGAGTACAGTGACGACATCAAATAGTTTCCCAAATGTTCTTCAAAGACAATAATTAGATATTTCATACAATTTAATATATTAAATTTAATTTCTTTGCAAAATTGGCACACGGTGTCTAAATTGGTATCTGATCCTGCATTATAACAGTGCACATACAGCCCTGTCCTTCAACAAATATGTTGACTTCCCATAATATAATTTGGAAACTAGAAAGATTCTAAGTCATAAATTTTGTGAGATGTGATTCATAAAAATTACAAACTAATGTGCACATGTGGCAAAACTGACGTAAAATAGGAAAGAACAGAAAATAAGTGAATCTTGTCTGATATATTCAATCTTCACTCTTCTCTTCTACTTTCAGTGTGATGATTTATAACATACATTAACAAAGAACGTATGTCATAGTGCTCTTAATTTCCTCTACAATGTAGTGACATTCCATTGCAAAGATGAATATGTCTTTTGTTAACAATTAGCTCAAGATGGAAAAGTGTTACAATTGGGATCCATGCAATTAAAGAACAAAATGAGGAATGGCACAAAATATATCTTTAATCTTCAAAATGATTCAAGGTTTTGCATAGCTGTTGTATAGTAACAGATGTGATTTTGGTACAACTGCAAATTTTGTTTTCTCTAAAATAATTAGTAGCAATTTCCATAATAGAACATTTCAACAATAGGAAATACAGAACTTTTCTAATCAATTGTGTAATCTAAAAATCTTTGAGTAGTGCATACCTAGGTGATTTAATTGTGCACATGCAATTTCTGAACATCATTTGTTTGCAAATAGGAGAGTAAGGTCAGCAGTTTTCAGAATATTTCTTGTCAATAATCCTATAGAAAACTTCATACATATCTAGGACATTCACAAAAGTTATATTATCTCTATTTTTGTCCACAAAATCATCATAATATGGTAAACACATTATATCCCCATGTGGCAAAGATATAGTTTTTTTTTAATAGGCAATATATCACCTACATTTTCTGTTCAGGGAATTCTATTTGCTCTTATCAGTTTTGCTGACATATAATATTTCAACAGCTTCAAGGTTTTATTATATTTAACATTGCAAAATTCTAAAAAGAAAAAGAAGGGGGTAATGAGATATATGTAGTGCAGTTTCAGAAACTCTACAGTGTAAAGGTTATGAAATTCACTCATGAGTTAAAATGGTGTTGAATAATAAATGGAATAATAATAGTTATGACAAAATACAAAGGCCTGCAAATAGAAAATGAATGACAGTGGTGAGGGAAAGCAAATAAAGTACCAATAATAATAGATACCTTGAGTTCAATCCTAAAATGACTGGAGCACCTTCTTGAATGCTATTGGCATTGACAAAATCACTATTAGTCAATTGCAGAAGGCAGATTTACTTGGAACAGCTTCCATCCTATGATGGGACTTTAACACCATCAAACAAGAACATCTGACTATCCCTGGTCCGCGGGTGTTTGTATGTAGGTCTTTGGTTATTCGAGTTTTCTCCCACGTAAAATTGGAATTCCCACAAAAAATTCCAATCTTACGTGGGAGAAAACCCGAATAACCAAAGACATATATAAAATAATCTTTCGGCACCGTTTTTAAGAAAATGGCTTCTTATGAGGACTGGTGTCTTTGAAAATATGTCTCCATTCTTCCTACATAAGAAATACTGTCAGCTATTAATTGTTTGTTACAAATAGAGTTGAATTATGATGTAATTGGGGAAAAGCTAATTTAACAAAGATAGTATTGAGTATTTGTAAAAATAGACCACTTGGAACACCATCTAAATTATGAAACAATATTTCCTTCTTTGTGTTTATATTATCTTAATCCCACAGGATATTTTTTTAAAAAAATACTCACTGCAGTTTATATTTAACAGAAATAGAACCATAAATTTCATATATTTTTTTTCCATACTAGGTTTTCAACTATATTGAGGCTGATTAAGATTTGACATATTTACAGCTATTTTTTGAATGTGCTATAACTAGATAAGGAAGAACTTGGAGAAGTGTATTTGTATCCAAAGAAGTGTGAGAACCAAAATAGATTTAGAAGAGCAAATACAATCATTTATCTGAAATGGTATAGGTCTGTGGTGGTGAACCTATGGCACGTGTGACACACAGCACCCTCTCTATGGGCATGTGAGCCGTTGTCCCAGTTCAGCTCTGCCGCACATGTATGTGTGCTCCCGCCAGCCAGCTGGTTGTTGGGTCTCTGCCGCGCATGTGGGGGGGCAGGGAGCTTGCAGGGGGTGGGGCACATGCGGGGGGTGGGAAGCATGCACGGGGCCCATGCACGCATTTCATTTTGGGGGTTCGGGTGCATGTGCATTCCCGCACGCACACTCCACTTTGGGCATTCGGTCCGGAAAAGGTTAGCCATCACTGATATAGGTTCTCCTGCTTGAGCAGGAGGCTGGACTAGAAGACCTCCAAGGTCCCTTCCAGCTCTCTTCTCTTCTCTTCTCTTCTCTTCTCTTCTCTTCTCTTCTCTTCTCTTCTCTTCTCTTCTCTTCTCTTCTCTTCTCTTCTCCTCTCCTCTCCTCTCCTCTCCTCTCCTCTCCTCTCCTCTCCTCTCCTCTCCTCTTCTCTTCTCTTCCCTTCCCTCCCCTCCCCTCCCCTCCCCTCCCCTCCTCTCCTCTCCTCTCCTCTCCTCTCCCCTTCCCTTCCCTTCTATTCTATTGACAGGTCTTAGGTTTAGAAAATAGTTGTTATTAAAACAACAACAACCCCTGCATTCATGTGCATTCTTGTCCATACCCCACTCCACCCCACTGCTTCAGTATTGGGAGACTTGGGAGAGGTTGAAACGTCTCCTCTTGAGAAGTGCCTCTTCATTTTACGTTCTTCCCAGCTGTTGGCAAGCAAAGTGCTGAAGTTGCTGAAACAGGCTGACAAGAGCATATGGAGAACTAAAGCTGAAAGGTAACTTAATTAAATGGTAAACCAAGCTGCAGAAGTGGTTTCGTGCCTCACTGATATAGCTTCTACCAGGTTCAAGTTGCATATTCCCAACCTTTACAATGGGTATGAATGTAGGAAATATGGAGCAGGAAAGCAATTGAATAAAACTGGTGCATTTTTTCCAAGTGTGACAGCTCACTTTTTGACATATTGTCTCATTGTTTGAGCCATCACAAATGCCTGTTCTCTAAGTCTTTGTATTCTTTTGTAAATTCAGATAGTTTCATTTAATTAAAAGAAACATATATAATTCTTCTTTTGTAGTCTTCACTTCTTATTCTCCTCTCTCTCTCTGTCTCTCCCCATATCACATTCTCAAAGCCTTAATGTCCAATATTATATATGCTACCCTTCTTTATACAAAACACTGCAACTCACTCACTTTGCTGAGAAGATATGATGAAAAATCCAATTTACAGAATAATAATACTGATAGGCAAATAATAACCTAATGCAGTTTCTTGATCTTTAAGCTGCATTGTTTTATTTACCGTATTTTTCAGAGTATAAGACTCACCTTTTTCCCCCCAAAAGGGGGTGAAAATTTAGGTGCATTTTATACACCGAATGTAGCCCCGCCCACCCACTGGCCTCCACCTTTTGGCTTCTGCCTCGCAGCAGTTACCTCCTTGCAAGCAAACAGCAAGAAAAAACAGCTTCTTTTAGCTTCAGCACAGCCTAATTAGCACAAATTGATTGGATCGTCCTCCCGAATCTCAGATGATTTGCTCTCAGCTGTTTTGTGCAGGGCTCTGCTGCTTGCTGCAAAGAGGTAAATTGCTGGAGCAGATTTTTTTTTCTTTGTTGCTAATCAAGCTATGCTGAAAACAAAAACGAAAGTAAAGCAGGCTGTTTGCTGTTTGCTGCAACGAGGCAAAATTGCTGGGAGGCAGAGGGAGATTTCTTTTTCTTCTCTTCCTCACCAAAAAGTGTAGGTGCATCTTATACTCTGAAAAATACGGTATTTTGGAAATTAGCACAATTTACCGAGTTAATAGAAGACAATTATAAATAGGGATCTATCTATCTGAACAACTAGATATGGTAGGTTTTCCACAATTAGAACACAGAGGACAATATTGCTCCATTCTTTGGGTCTTATGTTACTGATTAATCTCTATGGAAAATCCACTTTCAACTTTTCATTCTATCCTTTCATTCATTTTTATTTTGCATGTCAATCTGTTTTAACAAAAGCCTGCCACATTTGCCTAGTGCAGTTGCAGAACTCTGAATCCACCTTTTTATCAATTCCTTTATTTATTTAATCTAATTTACATACCTGCCCATCTCATAAACAAGTGATTATGAGCAGTGTACAACAAAACAGATAAATATCTAAAACCATCATTAACCTGTAACATATATGTACTATATATGTAACATCTGTACTATATATGTAACTATATATGCTGTTGTCGTTAGTTGCAAAGTCGTGTCCGGCCCATCACGACCCCATGGACAATGTTTCTCCAGACCATCCTGTCCTCTACCATCCTCTGGAGTCCATTTAAGCTCATGCCTACTGCTTCAGTGATTCCATCCAGCCACTTCATTCTCTGTCGTCCCATTCTTCTTTTGCCCTCAATCCTTCCCAGCATTATGCTCTTCGCCGATGATGACATCTGGGGCAGTGGGTGGGGCCTCCAGCTGGTTTTACTACCGGTTCTTGTGAACCGGTCCGAACCGGGGGCAACCCATCACTGTTATATTTGTATAGTTAACTATATAACATATAGTTATATAAAAACTATAAGAACAGAGCTAAAACAAAGAATAATAGCTGAAGAGATGTTGACAGCCATGCAGGGGCCACCTCACTCATTTATGCAGCCTCAGGAGTTCCTGGACCTGCTGGCATAACCACTCTTGAAGGACATTCAGAAGCTGAGAAAAGAAGAAGCTGAGGCCATCCTCGCCTCGGGGGATTGGGGGAGAAAATTCCACAACACAGATGCCACAGCAGAGAAGAGTCTCCCTAGAGTTTGTCACACGTAGCTCTTTAGATGACAGAAGACCTACTGTATCTGTTGGATCTAGTGGGCATTCAGATGAATTGGGTCCCTGGTTCCATGCCATGCAGCAGTTTAAAGGTCAGCATCTGTTCCTTCATTTGAACCCAGAAAAAAGCGGCTAACCAGTTGGCTCCATGCAGAAGATAACCAGCATGAGCCCAAGGATGGGGTCAAATACGTCATAAGTATGATGTCATAGGCTCCCACAAGATATTTAAGTCCAACCATCTGTGAATTCTGTTGACTCTTAAGGTAAAGGTAAAGGTTCCCCTTGCACATACGTGCTAGTTGTTCCCAACTCTAGGGGGCGGTGCTCATCTCTGTTTCAAAGCCAAAGAGACAGTGCTGTCCCTTCCCTGTTACCTTCCCACCAAAGGTGATCCCTATTTTTCTACTTGCATTTTTTACATGCTTTTTAACTGCTAGGTTGGCAAAAGTTGGGGCAAGTAACAGGAGCTCACCCTGTTACGTGGCACTAGGGATTCAAACTGCTGAACTGCTGACTAAGCTTGTCAATTGACTTTCAATTGACAAGCTTAGCGTCTTAGCCACCAACTACCATATCCCTGTTGACTCTTATCTATTGTCAGTTAGCCTTGATGGTTAATAGATCCTACTCTCAGGTATAGGTAGCATGAAATAAACTCGTAGTACTTTTGAACTCTATTCTTGTTCCTGGTTTCTTACACCTGACAGTGCAGCTCATGCAGTAGAGATGTAAAATGTATTTTATGAGAAACACACATCTGTGCTGTACTTTGTACCAGTTTCTGGCTATTCTTCAAGGACAGCCCCAGATAGAAATCTACCTTGGGGAAAAAAATATATACCTTCTCTTGATGCAGTCACACAGCTGTGACCATTTCCTCAATAATGTAAACTTAATTCTTCCTATACCTGCCTCTGAAACTAATTAAATTGAATACCATGAATTGTTTTGAACATACAATTCAAAGGGGAGATTTGATTGGATCTCCTTAGGGTTGAATCGTGTATCTGAAGCTTTGCGTAACTTTAGCATTCAGTATTTGCTTCTTCAATTATGCAGCACTAAGTATGGATTTTTTTTTAATTAACTGAACATTTATCATAGGAAATTTTAAAGCAAGCATTGTGATTTTTCTCTTTGTAAAGTATTTTAAATAGCTCTTGCTTCTTAAATTGATTATACAAATAACTTTTTAATATATTGAGATTCTTTTCCTTGCATAACTCTGTTGCATTAAATGCATGGCTTGGATTTGCATGAATTTTTAAAACTCTAATAGCAGATGCTATTGGTAGTACTATGGCGCACTGAAATAATGCCCCATACAATTAGTGTTTACAGTCCAGCTGGAATATTTTATAAAGTCTCATATCAAATTATTCAATTGCTAAAATATAAAAACAAGAATTTTCCCAAGATTCATAAATCATGCAGCTTAGTACATTAGAATCCTCAATTTGTGTTTTAGAGTATGACGGTATCAAATGTTTGCCTGTCATAGTAATAATTCAGTTTTTGGGGGGAGGAAAGGTAAATTCCATAATATTTTTCTGTACCCTATTGTGCACGCAAAAAAAGAGAATTGTACTCTAGTCTACTCTGGAGTTATGATTCAAATTGTGAGATTTTCTATAAATTAGAGATACCATATCCAAATGTTGTTAGTGCTTATGCTATTTATTCATTCATCGCTGGCCCTTTGCAATTTTATTACAGATATAAAAGTAATTTTGCTATTAGATTTCATGAAATATTCACTCTGGACTGTAACCGCTAATTGTATGGGACATATTATCTGCATGACTTTTATCATTTCTCTTCTTCTCAGTATTGTTTTTGTTTACAATGAAAAGTCCAGGCAAGCTCTGACTCATAGTAAGTGAATAGTTTAGGTATATCTCAAAATCATCTCATAGCTACCAGCTTTATTTTGTCTCAAGAAGAATGGAGTTTAAGAGAAATGCAATGGCAGGAGGATGAGGAGAAGGAGAAGGGAAAAAAAGAAGAAAAGTTGATGTTGCCTAGAGAAATGCAAAAGTGAGCTCTATTTTTGAAGATTCTGCTTGAGGACAAAATGGGAACACCTATACACCAAAGAAAATTATATTAAAAAGCATGAAATTGAAATATTTAGTAAAGCATAGTAAAATTATTCCTTAGTTAGAAGTTAGACCTATCAATCACAAACCTACATGCCCTTTTCTCCTTGCCATTAATCCCACTGTGACTTTGTCTTTGTCAAGCTTTGAGATTTAGCATTTTTCCCTTTGTTTAATCCAGTTGAATAACTTCTGAATACCCATTTGTGTGTGTGAGAGAGAGATGATGGGTGGGGGAGGGGTTAATTGGAGATGGATCTTAAATATTACATTTCTTTCTGAGAAAGATACAGTACATTTGCGTGTTTTGAATTCTCTGTGTATGAAAAAGCCAATTCTAGATCTTGGAGAGCTTCTGGGAGTTTTAACATGTAGCTATTTAATATGTCGCTATTTAACATGCAGTCAGCTCTTAAAGAAAAATATTTTCCTAATAGATCTTCGGTTAGAAGATTCCGGTACCTGACATGTTTCTTTTTAATAAATTAATTGTCCTATTGAAGGTTAGATTCAATAACAATCTGTTTGTGCCCACTTAGCCAAACAATTATTGGGAACACAGAGAGTCTTGCGTGTTCTCTTGATGACTCTATAATTACCTAGTAATTATAGTTCTTACTTTTCACGATAACGTCTCTTCCTTCATATGCACTCCCACATTAGCAGTATGCTTGACTTCCAGCCAGAGGACAAAAGAGATTGTTGCACTGGAGTCATTTCCTGAGGCAGATGTTGAGGAACACTTCACAAGCTTTATGCCTGAAATATCTCAGTAAAAATTGAGGGAGCTCTGCTGGTCTTCCTTTCCATTACTCTTGTAGGAAGTTAGCACCTACCTCTCTCCTAGGAAAATAAAATATTCTAGGAAATATTAAAAAGGCAGAATATTATATTTTCCCTAAAAGAAAAACATGTTTCTAAAGACAAACACAGAACCTCAGCTCCCTGCCCACCCTCAGCAGGTATTTTACTGCCAATCTATCTACAAGACAAAGGCTGGGCCAGCTTATCTACACCACATAAGACATGGCCCTCAGGACATGATAGGATTAGCTCTCACTCAAGATCCAAACCAGAACAAAGCCATTAAGCCATAATAGGAATTGCCCAAAGCAATTCATTACATCATCACCCAGCAAGATTCAACCACGCCTGGGACTCAAGACAACCTACAAAGTTACCCCTGCATGGCCCCATGGGAGTCTGACAACCAATCAGGATACATTTCTTACACAGGAACAGGAAGCTCCAAGACAGGGCCCAAGAGAGGATGTAAATCTCTCTATCTCTATCTCTCTCACATATTCTCAATTGCCCAGGACCTCAAACCATGTGGTCCTGTCCACCATTAAACCATATTTCCAAGCAGTCTCCATGTTTCCAGTGTCTTTCTCTCCAGTTGGAACTGAACCCAGATGGACATTTTTTCCAATACTCTCTCACATATTTTACTGGTTGTTTTTATCCACAGAGAAGATGAGGCACCAGAAAATTTAGGGCATACAGGTCTAGGCTTGGATATATCCTATTAAAATGTGAAAATAAAAAGTGAATTCTTTTTTTATTACTCTTATGGACCTGTGAAATCTCTTTCCTCTTTTACAATTGCAAATCCGTTCAGGGTTTTCTGTTAATACGAATTTGCTCTTTTTCCATACATTGTCATCATATTTCTAAGAACCTCTATGAAAGAATGCCAACTTTGAGATAACATCATTCTCCATTTTGTGATGTTTTCCTGATTTTTTTTTGTTTATTTGTTTTTCATCATCAGTTTGCACTGATTTATATAAGAATTTATATAAGATTTATGTAATTTATATTTTATTTATATAATTTATATGATTTATATAAGCTCCCATTACTTGTACCAGCTTCTGCCAACCTAGCAGTTCAAAAGCATGTAAAAAATGCAAGTAGAAAAAATAGGGACCACCTTTGGTGGGAAGGTAACAGCGTTCCGTGAGCCTTTGGCATTTAGTCATGCCAGCCACATGACCATGAAGACATCTTCGGACAGCGCTGGCTCTTCAGCTTTGAAACAGAGATGAGCACCGCCCTCTAGAGTCAGGAACGACTAGCACATATGTGCAAGGGGAACCTTTACCTTTATATAAGAACTCATTCTTTTATGGGTAAGTCAAGTAAGTAACTTCACTTGGTAAGTTTTAAAGGTGTTTAAAATTTCAATGGTTGTAAACTCAGAGCTGAAGAAGCTTCTTGGATGAGAAGCAAAGCATCTTCAATGAAAAACCAGAAAGTCCAGTTGCTTCTTTAAAAAAAGCACCTTTGGGATAAAACTTTGATGGGTTACAAAGTCTTGTTTATCTTTTGTATTAGTTATTTTCAACAATTCCTCTTGGCTCCACCAAAGGTCTATACCATTTTTAGAATATAAACTAATGGGAAGCTGTAATATGTCCATTTGCTGCAAACAATAAAAAAGTTAGTGGTTTATTGCTATTGGCAATATTATTGCTGCTGTTAAATTTTGCTACCATTACTTATATTTACTATAATGTAATATTCATTTGCTATGTTTTAGTTATTTATGAATTTGTAAATAGCTTCAAATAAGGCAGTGCTAAGCAAACTACAAAAGCAGTAGTCAAAAGCAATGCAACATTAACAATCTTCAATAATATATAACAAAAGAATCCAACATACAATTATATGTAACGATTACAGTTAATGCATCATCCCCAGCTTTCCTAAAAGACAACTTCCTAATATTTTAATTGCTTCTCTCACTGCCTTTTTATACCTAATATCCGCTAAAAAAAACCCCTGAGAATGCCAGCTGTGAATGGTTTGATCTGGCTATCCAAATCTGTTGCTAAGTGAATTGTTGCATATGAACCAGGGGCGGGTTCTACTTACTTTACTACCGGTTTGTAATGGGGCTGTGCGCGCTCTCTCTTCTGTGAATGCACAGAAGCATTTTGCTGACGTCTGGGTCAGTGGGCGGGGCCTCCCACTGGTTTTACTACCGGTTCTATAGAACCGGTGCGAATCAGGGGCAACCCATCACTGATATGAACCTTTGTGCCATCATAATTGCTTCTTTACCATGGTGTGGTGTAGATAAAAAAAAACACCAGAGTAATTAACAAAGTAGCCAAGCCGATGTTTACCATTAAAACTAAAAGAAACATCAGCAGACATATATCCCAACAATACATCCTCAATTAATATCAAACAAATGATAATCTGAAAAGTACCAATCTTAATAACAGTTTTTAAAAAGGCAGGACCTAACTAGCCCACTAGTCAGATGAAAATATATGTAAATTATTTTTAAAGTCCATCAAGCTTACATAGGTGAAGAAAAGGAAGTTAATTCCAGAGTTACAGGGTCTCGCCCCTGAAACCCTTTAGTATAGACAGTATGACCATAAAATAGAATAGAATAGAATAGGTTTTTTTTATTGGCCAAGTGTGATTGGACACACAAGGAATTTGTCTTGGTGCATATGGTCTCAGTGTACATAAAAGAAAAGATACATTCATCAAGAATCATAAGGTACAACACTAAATGATAGTCATAGGGAACAAATAAGCAGTCAAATCACATTCGGAAACAGTCAATGTAAATCTTAAGGATACCAGCAACAAGGCTACAGTCATACAGTCATAAGTGGGAGGAGATGGGTGATAGGAATGATGAGAAGATTAATAGTAATGCAGCCTTAGTAACTAGTTTGATAGTGTTGAGGGAATTATTTGTTTAGGAGAGTGATGGCGTTTGGGAAAAAAACTGTTCTTGTGTCTAGTTGTTCTAGTGTGCAATGCTCGATAGTGTCGTTTTGAGGGTAGGAGTTCAAGCAGTTTATGTCCAGGATGCGAGGGGTCTGTAAAGATTTTCACAGCCCTCTTTTTGACTTGTGCAATATACAGGTCCTTAATGGAAGGCAGGTTGGTAGCAATTGTTTTTTCTGCAGTTCTAATTATCCTCTGAAGTCTGTATCTGTCTTGTTGGTTTGAAGAACCAAACCAGACAGTTATGTCTAAAATGGGGAAATAACAGCAAACAAATACTGTAAGATGTCTAATCTAGGGATCCAAACCTAACACTGATAATTTGAATAGTGCTTTATATCAAATCGGAAACCAATGTGTTGCAATATTTTTCAGGATCAGACTCAATAAATTTAGTAAGAGTTAAAGGTTTAAATATATCTCCTTTTATTTACAATAGGCATTCTATATTCACTGAATATTCGTAGGTAGAAGCAAGTAAATGGGGACAAACAGCTCCTTATATATACAATGGGTGGAGCTAGATGTGGGAGTGGTGAATCATGAATACATTAAGCAGTGAAGAATAAGTTAACCCCTGATACCCCGTTCATATATTATTTACACATTACAGAATAAGGCATTTACATCTGACAAATCCCCCTCTAAATGCCGATTCGTTATACAACACCAATTACATTCAGATTCAGGACAGTACAAAACATATAATTTAGAAGTTAAGTATTTATGCTGCTTGGCAGGTAAAGGTTTTGTCAATATGTCAGCTAATTGTTCTGAAGTCTCACAATGCACAGCTTTAATAAATCCATCCTGAGATAATTGTCTCACATGTTTAAATTTTATGTCTATGTGTCTGGACCTTTGTCCAATGGCGTCAGATCTGGATATTTCAATAGCTGCTTTATTATCTTCATGCATAACAAAAGGTAAAGTAGGTTTTTTCCAAACATCTGAAATAAAATCATTAAACCATACAAGATTATTTGCAGCTTTAGATAAACAAACATATTCTGCTTCTGTCGTTGAAGTGGCCACTAATTCTTGTTTACCAGTGTACCAGTAAACTGGACAGTCATTTAAGAGGAATATATAACCAGATGTACTTTTTCTACATGATGTGTCTCCAGCCCAGTCTGCATCTGCATAACATGTAAGCTTTGGTTCTTTATTATCGTTAGGTTCCAACATTAAACAAAAGTCTAGTGTACTTTTCAGATATCTTAATATTCTTTTAACAGCTTCCCAGTGATACATTGTTGGCTTGCTGACATGTCTGGATAATAAATTGAGGGGTAAAGCGATATCTGGTCTTGTCCAATTAGATATATAAAGAAGTGAACCTATGACTGATCTATAAAATGTGTTGTCTTTGAATTCAGGGGATGATTCATCAGTATTTCTTAGAAAGTCAGTTTGCATAGGAGTATCGCAAGGTTTGGCATTACTTAGATTGCATTTGTTTAAGAGCTCTATGATCTTATCTCTCTGAGTAAGTTTGAACCCTCTTTTTGTTTTATTAATTTGAACACCAAGATATTTGTTTACTTTGCCTAAAGATTTCAATGAGAAATGTTCATTTAGCTTAGTTACAAAAGTTTCTCTTCTCTCTTTATGTTTTCCTATGTATAAAATGTCATCCACATAAATCAATACAAATTCCATGTAATCATCACCCTTTTTAACGAAAAAACAGTTATCAGCAGTGGTGGCATTGAAGTCCATGGTTTTAAGTACTTTTACTAAGCAATCATACCATCGTTTACCAGATTGTTTTAACCCGTATAAACTCTTGTTTAACAACCAAGTCTCATTTCTGTTAGTATATTGACTGTGAGGTGCTCTTACATATATTTCCTTATCTAGTTTTGCGTGTAGGTACGCAGTCTGTATGTCATATTGGAATACATCGAGATTAAGTGCTGATGCTACCACTAGAGCTGTTTTGACACTCTCGGTTCTTACAGTGGGGGAATACGTGTCAGTGTAATCCTCCGGATATTTCTGTGCATAACCTTGTGCAACTAGTCTAGCTTTGTATAGTGTATTACCTCCCTCTAAGTTCTTAATTTTATATATCCACCTGGTACCAATAATTGTTTTATCCTTTGGTGCGATTGCAGGTGTAAACACATTTAGTCCTTGTAAACTTTCCATTTCTTTTTTCATTGCTAATTCCCATTTTTCTTTTTCTTCATGAGGGAGTTTTAACACTTCCTCATATGTATTAGGTGTCTTTGACTCATCATCCATATGCATTATATAGTCCTTATATCTATTTGGCATCTGATTTCTGGTGTTTCTAATTGTTTTTTCAGGTTTACTATTGTTATCATGCAAATATCTTGCTTCCTTTTTTGTTAGTGTGTCTGTCTTTATTTTGTGTTGGCTATTTGTCCATGTTTTGGTTTTGTTTTTATATTTGTTGATGTTTTGTTTTTCTATGTTCTCTTTCTCTTGAGATTTTGTATCTTTGTTGTCACTTGGAAATATTTCATTAAGATGTATTTTAGACCAGTTGGCCTGTTCTGGAGACTATAAATTTGTTATTGCTATCAATGAATCTGTATCCTTTAGTACCTGTCTCATATCCCATAAATCTGAGTCTTCTGGATACGTTCTCTCCCTTTCTTCTCAGTTGCTTAGGTATGTGTACGTCTGCAGTGACCCCAAATATGTGCATGTGCGCCAATTTTGGTTTTCTATTATACATTACTTCATATGGTGTTTTATTTACAATGCTGGACCAGGTTCTATTCTGTGTATAATTGGAATAATGTAAGGCTTCTGACCAGAATTGTTTGCTTAAGCCAGCATCTTCCAATGTGCATCTAATCATGGTTTGTAATGTGGAATTCTTCCTCTCTACAATCCCGTTCTGGAACGCAGAAAATGGACTAGACGTGTAATGTAACATTCCTTTGTCCTTTAACCATTGGGAGAATTCTTTAGACATGAATTCACATCCCCTATCTGTCATAATTTGTTTTATTCTGATATTGTGTTGTGTTTCTATGCGTTTATAAAATTCTTTAAATTTTTGGAAGGTTTCATCCTTGTGTTTTAATGTATAGACAAATCCATAACGGCTATAATCGTCTACTATGGTTAAGAAGTAACGTTTTCTATAAGTGATTGATGGAGTTAGTGGACCAACTAAGTCCATGTGTACTAAATCAAAAATTTGGTTGGTTGATCTGGTGGATTTTCTTGGCCTGGGGCTAGTCTTTAGTTTTGTAGATTTACATACTGAGCATTCCAAATAGTTTTCACAATTTTTTATTTTGACACCTTCTGCGTGTTCAGTCATTTTTTGTACTACAGGAAAACTGGCATGTCCTAACTTCCTATGTAAGATGTGAGCACACTCATCATGAATTGGCTTACCTATTTTTGGTTTTTTTTCATTGTGTACATCTTTGTGATCATGAGATATTTTACATTCATCATTGTCACTGTTGCTAATGTTTCCATCATCTACTTCAATACAATCTTCCATATTTGAATCAATGTTGTGTAACCATTTTTCCTTTGTTATTAGATAAGGTAGGCCTCCTTTAATTATTACAGTGCCTATATCTATTTCATTTTTCTTTAAAGTCGCCTTTCCTTTAGAAAAAACTATGTTAATATCAGAATCTCTACTTAGTTTTATGGCACTTAGTATGTTATGAGGTATTTCAGGTATTAGCAATACCCCCTCTATTTTCCCTAGACCTGGCAGTATTACATTCCCTTTGCCTAACACTTGAACCTTTTCTTGGTTAGCTACCTTTATTACAAATTTATCTTCTACAAATGAAGACAATATATCTTTGTTATTAGTGGTGTGATTAGTTGCTCCAGAATCAATAAGCCAATTACTATTTTCATTCTGCTGTGTGTTAGTGTTGTCTTGTTTATTTAATCCATTCAATGAACCAGATTTTCTATCCTTAGAATTATCTCTGCCCCCTCTATTGTCTTTGTAATTTGGTGGGCTTCTGTACCTATGTCTATCCATGGAAGACTGTCTATAATTGTATTTGTTTCTATATTCTGACCTATGTCTTTCTTTTGAAATTTTGGGGCAATCTCTTCTATTGTGTTCCCTGGATCCACAGTTGTGACATTTAAATGTTTCATTGTATTTTTCTTGGAAAGCTACTTTCCTATATGGTTTGTGTTCTATGTGGTTGTTAGAACGATTCCTTCTTGAATTGTCTTCTGCTATTAATTTATTGGATAGACTTTCTATGGATAAGTATCCTAGATTGATTGTGTCTAAATGTGACATATAATTGTCCCATGATGGATCAAGTGAGTTGATAATAACACTTTTCATTGTTTGATCTGAAATCACCTCCCCCCTTAAATGCAGCTCAGCTCTTATTTTGTTTAAAGATACTAAATGCTCACTTATGGAAACCCCTGGTTTTATCCTAGATGAAAAGAAATCTTTAGACATCTTTGTGGTGGTAGCTACACTGTCACTGTAAAACAAATTGAACATGCATTGAATAATTTCTAATACAGTCATATTTTGCTTAATGCTATGATACATTGCAGGAGACACGCTAGATATTAATAAGAAAAATGCTCTATGGTGTAAGCAGTCTATTTTTAGAGTCCAAGGTCTTTTTGGGGGACTAGTGATAAAAAACAGTAAGTTTTCCTTCATAAAGACAACCTGGAGCTGCTGATACCATTCTTGCAAATTAATGCCATCTATCCTTAGCTTTGGGAAGTCACTGGGTAAATTTCCGACATTATTATGTCCATTACTTACAACCTGAGGTAGTCCGTGGTCTCGCAAATGCAGAAAGTTACAAAACGGCGTGGGGATGCTCGCGACGAGTCTGCACGGTCTCCTCGCCAGTTCATGTCTTCCCGGACCGTCTGCGTAGTCTTGCGCATGCGCGTTGTTCATTTCTTCCATGGAGTCGTCGTGAGAGGTTCTCCTCGTTGCGGCTCGCTCGTTCTGCTCCTCCTCAGACGAATTGGTCTCTGGCTCGATTTTGGGAGTCTTGACGATGGCGGCTGCTCTTCTTCTTCCTTTGACGGCGTTGGTGCTTGCTTCGGTCTGTGGCGTGGGGCGATATTGGCAGGGCTCTCTGGGTTCGGGCGTCGTCGCTCTCGTAGTCAGAATGGGAGCGGGCAGGTTTTGAGGCGTTGGCTTGCTCGCTCGCTTCTTCGTTAGCTTTTTTGTAATTCTTAGTTTTGGTCCAAAAGCAGCAAAAAGCGTTTTCATTGCTGATTTTATTTGATTGTTTGTTGAATCCCCTTCACTTTCCGATTCTGATTCTTCAGAGGTGTTAGAGTCTTCTTTTTCATTTTCGTTGTCTGATGTTTTTCGCGCCAGAAATTTTGAATTGAGCTTTCTGATTGGCTCTGCTTTGCTCACCCTGGAGGTCTGTTGAAACCAAGATGGCTGCCATTCAAAATTTCGCGCGGGATCACCGGTTTTCTTCTTCACAGCAATATTTTCTGTAGTCATATCACTCACTATTTTGGTGTCTTTTGATTTTTCATTAGTGATGTGCTTCTCTCTCGCTGCTCCGCTGTTCTTCAGCATATCTTGGAGGTTCGCGATGAGGCTTTCATCGTTCTTCTGGCTCTTCAATAGTTTTAATATTTCTGACCTGAGTTCGTTATTCTCTATTTCGATTTCCTCCTCATCATCATTTTCATCTATTATTTCTTCGTCTTCAGTGGTGTATTCTTCAGATTCTCTCGAAATCGCATTTGTGGATTCGTTGATTATTTCTTGTTCTGTTTCTATTTCTTTGCTGTATGCCCTGGTGTTGGGCCTATCTTTTTTAGACATTTTTAATTTTTTTATTGAGTCAATTAACCATCCTCTGCTACCAGCTTGTTGCAATATTTTTCAGGATCAGACTCAATAAATTTAGTAAGAGTTAAAGGTTTAAATATATCTCCTTTTATTTACAATAGGCATTCTATATTCACTGAATATTCGTAGGTAGAAGCAAGTAAATGGGGACAAACAGCTCCTTATATATACAATGGGTGGAGCTAGATGTGGGAGTGGTGAATCATGAATACATTAAGCAGTGAAGAATAAGTTAACCCCTGATACCCCGTTCATATATTATTTACACATTACAGAATAAGGCATTTACATCTGACACAATGAAAAGCCTGCTGTTGTGACACATAGAAAGCATGGAAAGCTCACAACACCTTCATTGTGCAGTTCTGGACTATACTCAAGGGAGCAAGAGAGGGTAGTTGGAAACCTGCCAATAATCAAATGGAGAAACAAACAAAACATGCCCCAATAAAGCCATATTACCCTCTGTAATCATCAAGTATAGTTCTTGCAAACACTCATCAAATGGAAGTTTAAGATGTTTGCAGTAAAATTAGCAAACAAGTACAAAGTCAGATGACTGTGAGTTGACCCTAAAACTGGAAGAAGAAAAGAACCTAATAACCTAGAAACCCTGGAGACAATTAAAGGAAGACATAGAAAAGAACAAATGGACAAGCAGCAAAAATATGACAATCTTATTCATATTCAGCTTAAGACAATGAGGGAGTATTCAAAACAAATGCTAATGAGACATTATTTCATACTTGATTGCATATAATATATTATCAAGGATCACAACACATTTATAGATTTGAATAAAATAAACATAAACCGATAGTGAAAATCTTGATTGTGAATTACAATAGAATTGTGAATTTTATTACCCAACGTAAAAGAATAAACGAAAAGGATCCAGAATGGATTCCTGAAAGATGTTGCCATAAGGAGAATTAGATATCATACGCTTTAATATGATGGTGATCCAAGTTTATGCTCATGGATATTTATTTATTTATTTATTTATTTATTTATTTATTTATTTATTTATTTATTTATTTTTTTTGTCAAGCATATGTAAGATTACAGATAAAAGTATAAACATGATTGTGAATACATGAAATGTATAAGAATAAAAGGGAACATTAGGACAGGGATGGTAGGCATGTTGGTGTGCTTATGCAAGCCTCTTACACCACTTAGGAATGGAGTGAGGTCCACAGTAGACAGTTGACAGTCTAAGGTTAAAGTTTTGGGGGTTTGGGGGTGAAACCACAGTCAGGTAGTGCATTCCAGGCATTGTCCACTCTGTTGCTGAAGTCGTATTTTCTGCAATCGAATTTGGAGTGGTTTACATTAAGTTTGTATCTATTGTGTGCTCGTGTATTGTTGTGGTTGAGGCAGAAAAAGAAAAGATTGATGAGTTTTACGGTCAATTGCAATCTGAAATCAACAAAACATGCAAAGAAGTTGTGTAGAACACCAAAATTGGAAATAATAATGAAGAAACATAATTGAACAGCAAGGTCTTGGAAGCAGAAATTAAGTAGATTTCTGCCAATTCAAAGTTTTCTTCAAACAGCCAAAACAAAACAAAATATACATGGTCATCACTGTGTACATAGACTTTCATGTATGTCAGAAGAACTATGTTATTGTTATAGGGAGCAGGAAGGCGTCAGTCAGAAACTCCTCATGTGCAAGTTCTAAATAAGCTAAAAGCAAAAGCAGGAGGAGGAGGAGGAGGAGGAGGAGGAGGAGGAGGAGGAGGAGGAGGAGGAGAAGAAGAAGAAGAAGAAGAAGAAGAAGAAGAAGAAGAAGAAGAAGAAGAAGAAGAAGAAGAAGAAGAAGAAGAAGAAGAAGAAGAAGAAGAAGAAGAAGAAGAAGAAGAATGGAAACTAATTAAGGAGAGAAGCAACCTAGAACTAAGGAGAAACTTCCTAATAGTGATGACAATTAACCAGTGGAACAGCTTTCCTTCAGAAGTTGTGGATGCTTTAACACTGGAGGCTTTTAAAAAGAGACTGGACGGCCACTTGTCTGAAATGGTATAGGGCAGTGATGGCTAACCTTTTTGCCATCGCATGCCAAAAGCAGGGGGAGCGCGGGGGGAAGTTGTGCGTGTGTGTGTGCCTACCCATAATTATATGCGCCCCACCCCCCGCACATGTGCGTACGAGCCCCCATACGCTCCCCCCGCTTTTGGCATGTGATGGCACAGTGGGCCTGGTAGGCCCTTTTTTTTGCTTTCCCCTGGCTCCAGAGCCTCTCTAGGAACCTGGGGAGGGCAAAAATGGCCTTCTCCACCCCCCAGAGGCCCTCCGGAGGCCAGAAACGTCCCACTTCTGGTAAGTTGGCAAAAGGGCCATTTCCGGCCTCCAGAGAGCCTCCAGGGGGGTGGGGAAGGCCATTTTCACCCTCCCCAGGCTCCTAGACAGGCTCTGGAGCCTGAGGAGAGCAAAAGATGGGCCTTCCCCACCCACCCCCAGGCCCTCCGGAGGCAGGAAACAGCCTGTTTCCCTACTCCTAGTGGGTCCAGAAGGTCCGAAAATCAGCTAGTGGAGCTGAGTTCGCGTTCCCACCGATATGGCTCCACGTGCCATCTGTGGCACGCGTGCCATGGGTTCGCCATCACGGGTATAGGGTCTCCTGCTTGAACAAGGGGTTGGACTAGAAAACCTCTAAAGTCTCAAAGAAGTATTTTGGTGGAGAACATTGGAATTGCTTTGAAGTTCTAAATGTTATTGATAGGGATGCAGATACTGAAGCTCTATTTCTGCATGCACTGCTTTTTTTGTATCTTCTCCTCTTATAGGCCACTAAGGCAATAGATACAGTCAAAGTTAGCATAGGAATAATTCTCTTTGAAGTCCTTTACATTTCTTCTTTGATGCTATCAACATGCCTCTAATTGATAAATCTGACATTCCTAGGTCAGTCATTAGTTCTAGTTTTTGATCAATGTGAATGCAAATGAGGGTGGGAGAAGAGTGTTTTGACGTTTTTATTCCACTTTATTTAAGGTTCAATAAGAACAATTTCCACCATATTGAGATTTTTAAAGAAGAAAAATGAAATTCAGATTTACTTATTACATATGAAGCTTTCTGGTTTTGTTTCGCTCTGGGTTACTTGTGATACAATTGGTTTTAAAGATAATGGCCTTCATTTCCATAATCACTGATTAGGTGACCTAAATAGGACAGCAGATTAAGTTGAGAGAAATATATCAGTGTTACCATATAATTCTTCTGTATAAATTGCACTTTGAGATGTCATTAGATAGAACCACTATACGATATTGCTTATGTTTCAAACAGACTTTTCTCTCTTCAATAATTATATCTTATAAAATAATATTTAACTGACTAATCACTTTTCAAAATTGCTTGCTAAAAGTTTGCCCTCAGATATAATGTCTGTTACTGGAATATTTCTGAACCATCATTGACACAGATAAAGCTTTCTTACATGGTATGAAGAGTAATATGAATAGTAGTAGTAACAACTGCACAATCCTGTGAACTCTTGGGTCATCCTTTGAGTTGTGAAGTCTATATTTACTTACCTAAACAGATAAATAGGATGATCACGAGTGGGCAAAAAAGCAGTGTGTAACAAAATATTTTTGTTTTTTTATAAATTATTATAAATTATTTAAAAATTATTATACTTTTTTTTTTCTTTTTAACACTCTGTGCTCCCTTAATTTGGGGTTGAGTCTGAGCGACTGGATAGAGCTGAGCATTTACTGGCCAGATGCCCTTCCTGATGCCTATGTGGAGTTTGCAGCAGCAGATATTTTTTCTTTTCTCCCTAGAAGAGAAACATCTGCCACTACCTAGGATTGAACTTTCAACCTTCCAAGTAGGAGGCAAGTATCTTCACCATTAGGCCACCACACTGCTCACTATAAATATTCTTATATATCGTATAATTATCTTTCTGCAAAGGAATTATAAAGAATCCCTTTGCAGAAAGGGATAATTAGGCAATGTACTACAGAACCATTCTTTCTATTGCTCACAATATCACATTCACTATGTGTCTATCTGCTGTATCTTAATATCTTCATGGTAACTAACAACTGTTAAAATATGCTGAAAAGCAACCTTGACCATTCACACATTATTAAAGAATTTCTTTAAGAATCATGGATATTCAAGCATTATTTTTATCATGATTTAATTTGATACTAAAAAAAAAAAACCTAGCTTTCAACTAGTACTTTATTGTATTATCCTCTGTTATCCAGGATATATTAGATAGTTCAGGTACAATATTTGGTTATTCTCATTCTCTGCTCCTTTTCCAATGTGAACTAGAACTTAGACTTAGAACTTAGAATAACTTTATTGTCACTTTGAATGTATGCCAATCAGCATACATTAAAATGAAATTTCATTGCATACAGCTCTCAAAGGGTCACCACCTCCAATAAACACTACATAAACATGACAAAATAAATAAATTGTATATGCATATACAAAATTATGCATCTACTCACATATAAACAATACAATCTAGTTTGGATGTGTACATGTACATGGCGAGAAAAACTAATCTTGTGAGTTTAACAGACAGATGGCATAGGGAACAAAGCTTTTACAGAATCTTGTAGTCCTGCCAGAAATACTTTGAAACCTCCTCCCAAAGGGGAGCAAGAGAAACAGACCATAAAGTGGTGTGGTGTGTCTCTAACAATTCTTTGAACACATAGCACTTATAAGCAGTATCCTCAATAACAGGAAGCAAGCTTCCTATACTCTTCTCGGCTGTCCTTACCACTCTCTGTATGGACTTTCTATCTGAGGCACTGCTGCCACCAAGCCAAAAAGTGATACAGTTTGTTAAAATGCTCTCAGTCGTGCCTCTGTAAAAAGTGGCCAGGACAGAAGAACTAGATCAAGTGCCCCAGTTTCTAGTCCATATTTGTATTTGTTTCAGACACATCATATAGGCAAACAAATAATAATTTTTCAGGCTATGGAGATACTGAAGCTCCATTTCTGTCTGCATTAGTCTTTTGCATCTTCTCTTCCTATGGGTTGCTAAGGGCAATAGATGTAGTGAAAGCTTGCATAGGGATTATTCTCTTTGAACTCCTTTATATTTCTGCTTTGATGCTACCAGCATGCCTCTAATTATGAGTCTAATATTCCCAGGCCTGTCATCACTTCAAGTGTCTGATTTTTGTACTTATAGTCCCCTGATCCCCCAGTAATGGAGTAGATATCAAATAAGAATCAGTGTTTTCTAGCAGATCACATAGTCTTTCACTTCGTTACAGCTAAATCGCATAGGGTCTTCAAGCTAAGAGTAATTATCCAATTTCCTTCTTCTTTAAAGATAAGCAGCATTTTCTAAACATCCTTCTGTGAATTGCTGCCCAGATAGTTCTCGACTTACGACCACAATTGAGCCTCAAATTTTTGCTGCTTAAGCGAGGCATTTGTTAAGTGAATATTGCCCCATTTTACAACTTTCCTTTCCACCATTGTTAAGTGAATCACTGCAGTTGTTAAATTAGGAACATGGTTGTTATGTGAATGTGGCTTTCCCATTGACTTTGCTTGTCAGAAGGTCGCAGAAGGGGATCACATGACACTGCAACGGTCATAAAATGTGAGCCAGTTCCCAAGCATCTTAACTCTGATCACATGACCATGGGGATGCTGCAACGGTCATAAGTGTGAAAAATGGCCATAAGTCATTTTTTCCAGTGCCATTGTAACTTCGAACGGTCACTAAATGAACTGTTGTAAGTCAAGGACTATCTTTATTATGTTTATTTCTCTCTAAACATATATTTTCCAGCATAAATGACTCTCACAGTTGGGATGCTGATAAAAGTATCCTCTAAATGTTTATTGTGTCTGCTATCACCCTGCCTTTTAAGTGTAGGATACTGGTGGCCCTACAATTGTTTCTGGAATACATCTACCATCAGCTTCCTGGCAAATATAAAGCAATGCCAGTTGCATTGTAACCAGAAGGAAGAACATGGAGATACACTGTTCTTTGAACGGATGTGTTGAAGTGAAGGTTTAAGCAGGACCCAAAGGTGTGTTGTAGGAAGTTAGCACCTACCCCTGACCTAGGAAAATGAGACATTTTAGGAAATATTAAAAGGGCAGAATATTTCCCCTAAAAGGGAGGCAGAAACTCAGCCCACCCTTTGTCAATGGGCCATTAAGGCCTGGGCCAGTCTATTCTACATAACAAAGATCTACCTCCTTCAGGCAGAGCCACAGTAGGAATTGCCCAAAGACCTTTCATTACATCATCACCCAGCAAGAGTCAACCAAGCCTGGGACTCAAAAGACCACCTACAAAGTTACCCCTGCATGGCCCCATGGGAGTCTGACAACCAATCAGAATACAAGCTCAAATTCAAAGCCCAACACAGGGTATAAATCTCTTTCTCTCTCACACCCATGTGCCTTTTTTGCACAGGACCTCAAAACCATGTGGTCCTGCCCATCATTAAACCATCTTTTCAAGCAGTCTCCATGTTTCCAGTGTCTTTCTCCCCACTTGGAACTGAACCCAGATGGACATTTCTTCCAACAGTGCTTTTTCAGGAGGCAACTGGATGTCCTTGTTTTTTTTTCCTTTTGAAGACATTTCATCCAAGAAGCTTCTTCAGCTCTGACAGGATAGTGGAGAATGGAAGGATTTATATTCCTTGCAGGCAGCTGGTCATTTGCATCCTTTTAGAGGGTCGTCGAAGCACTTAGAGATTTATCTGTGTACTCAGGGTCACCTGAGTTGTGCTCCTGGTTCCTGTAGTCTGGAATTTTTTCCCTCTGGAAATTCTTTCCTACTCCCACACCATTCAAAGGGTGTTCCTCCCAAACTGTATAGCTAAAAGTCTGTAGAGATTCTCAGTCATCCAGATCATGGTTGTCCCAAAAGTGCCTTTCAGGAGGACCATGGACTTTCTTGTGTTTTTTCTTTTGAAGATGTTTCTCTTCTCATCCAAGAAGCTTCTTCAGCAATTAACAGCTGTCTGCTAGGAATATAAATCCTTCCATTTCCCATAATCCTGTCAGAGCTGTCAGAGCAGAATTAGTCCAGCCAGTTGCCAAGAGTCAAAAAGTAATTCAAATGCATCAAAGAAATAAATCCATGGTTAAAATGTGGCAGTCCCTATATTTTGGATGCTTATTCATCAATTGTAGATTTATGTAAAAAAAGAAATCAAATGTAATGTGCAAAAAAGTGCCCTCGTCACTTCCTGACTGGACTACTGCAATGCTCTCTACATGGGGCTCCCCTTGAAGAGCATCCAGAGGCTCCAGCTGGTCCAAAATGCAGCCGCGCGGGTGATTATGGGAGTGGCGGGGTGCTCCCATGTAACACCTCTCCTCCGCGAGCTGCATTGGCTCCCAGTGGTCTTTCGGGTGCGATTCAAGGTGTTGATTAACATCTTTAAAGCGCTCCATGGCTTAGGACCTGGGTACTTATGGGACCCTCTTCTGTTACTGACAGCCTCCCACTGGCCAGTATGCTCCCACAGGATGGGGCCCCTCAGGGTGCCGTTGGTCAGACAATGTCAACTGGTGACCCCCCGGGGCAGAGCCTTCTCAGTGGGGCTCCTGCCCTCTGGAACGAGCTGCCCCCGGAGGTACGGAGGATCCTGGACTTGTGCACCTTCTGCCGTGCCCTGAAGACTTTGTTATTCCAGCAAGCCGGGCTAGCCTAATTTTAACGGTTTTAAATTTTAAATTGGATTTTAATGGGATGTTTTAATTGTGGGCCAAAGTATTTAATCTGGTTTTAAATTGTTTTTAATTTTTATATTTATGTATTTGATCTTGGCTGTTCACCACCCTTAGTCCTTCGGGAGAAAGGCGGTATATAAATATAATTAATAAAATAAATAAATAAATGAAAAAGCGATATTAAATGTAAAACAGCATTAATTATCCAATTGTACTGAATCACATGTGATTTATAAATTGCTTCGTTTATATGGCCTTACTGAAGTTTGTTCTGTTTTAACATCCTTTTAATTATCTTGCTGTAGTATTGGTTGCTAGGTTATTTTTTAAAAGATTAGGGTCATAATTTCAGTCCTTTAATCGTAATTTTTAATTTATTTGTTTTGTTTAAGTAATGCAAAGGATACATTAGCCTTATTTTTCACAGTTGTGATTGTTTTTCCATTGTCCTCCACTCCTCCCAGCAGAGTCTGAAGATTTTTTTTTCATTTTCTGGCTATGGAACTAAGGGTTTTTGTTTTGCTTTTTAAAGGGAGGAAGGAATTAGCAAGAAAAAACACGTTCTTTGCTAATTCTTGAGTGAAAAATAAGATATTCCCTTCGGCCTCTGTCTTCTGTCTTGAATAGATCTTTTCTGCCTTGGGTTTAAAATTTATTTTTTACAATAAGGAGATAAAGGAGTACATGAAGTCCTTGAGAGAAAGTTAAGACATGCTGAACATAGAAAACAATTTAAAGAACTTCCCTCCCTGATTTCTAAGCCATTTTGCCTAAAGATCAGAAATTGGATAATGAAATAGTATTAGAGTTCTTCTTACTGTGAGAAGTTTACTTTTCAAAGAAAGTTGAGGCATTTGGTTTTCTGGAAGAATACACTATATTTAAAAAAAAATGAAAAAGAAAACAAAGCAACCCCCTTAGATACTAAAGGATAAAGTTGACCTTCAAGCAAGGATCAGAAGTATTCATCCTTGGATGTGTTGGAAGAAATGTCCTTCTGGATTCAGTTCCAAGTGGGGAGAAAGACACTGGAAACATGGTGGTGCTGGGAAAGATGGTTTTAATGGTGGACAGGATCACATGCCTTGAAGATCTTGGGCGAAGGAAAAAAAGGGAAGAGATCAATAGTGGGTTTCAATTTGGGCTGCAATTGGTTTGATCATGGGTGCGCTTGTGCTCACGCGCACTGCTTCTACACATGCACAGAGATATCCGGGGAGGGGGTGGAGCCTCCCGCCACCGCCACTACCGGTTTGCCTGATCCGGGATGAACCAGTAACAACCCACCACTGGAAGAAATGGTGAGAGTGCCTGAGTTTTATACCCTTTTTGGGCTTTTGAATTGGCGCTTGTATTCTGATTGGTTGTCAGACTCCCATGGGGCCATGCAGGGGTAACTTTGTAGGTTATGTTTTTGAATCCCAAGCTTGGTTGAGCCTTGCTGGGTGATGATGTAATGAAAGGGCTTTGGGATTCCTATTATGGCTCTGCCTGAAGGAGGTAGATCTTTGTTAAGTAAAATAGACTGGCCCAGGCCTTAATGGCCCATTGACAAAGGTGGAGGGTGCTGAGTTCCTGCCTCCCTTTTAGGGGAAATAGGGGTATTTCCCCTAAAAGGGGTTTCTGCCCTTTTAATATATCCTAAAATATTTCATTTTTCTAGGAGAGAAGTGGGTGCTAACTTCCTACAGATGATTTTGCAGTTCCATGTTACTTCTGTGAACTCATCTTCAAGATTTGTTGAGAGACCTCATTTAAAAATGATACCATTCTCGCCCCCTCTCCCTTCCCTGGTGCAGAATGCAGTATCCTGGGCAGAACCCTTTGAGTGGTGCTGGCTTCCAATAATTTTCTGTACCCAATTCAAGATGCTGGATATCACCTATATAAAGCCCTTAGGACCAGGATATTTGCAGGACTGTCTCTTCACCAACGTTTCTGCCTACCCCATCAGGACTAGTATTAAGAAGATGTCCCAGGTCCCTTCCATCAAACAATGCCATTTTGTTAGACCAAAGCCATGTCCTGTATGGGGCTGTGCATCCCCAGTGGAACAGCCTCCTTGCAGAATTCCAGAGGACATCAATCCTATTAGCCTTTTTTAAGCCTCCGAATGCCTGGTTATTCCTCCAAGCTTTTGGGCTAGGCAGTTGGGCATAATCCATTAGTGTTGGGGGTTGTTATTTACTTGGGGAACCATGCAGGGGTGGGTTCTACTTACCTTTACTACTGGTTTGCAATGGAAGCTTCTGCGCATGCGCAGATCGTCCATAATGATGTCCGGGTGAGTGGGTGGGTGTAGCCTTCCATTGCTTTTATTACCGGTTCGCAAGAACCAGACTGAACCAGGAGCAATCCACCACTGGTACCATGAGACTGTATGCTGCAATGGCTTCAGTCTTCATATGCCCCCCATTGCTGTGAGATGGGCAGCTCTATAAGTCATTTTAGTTAGTTAGTTAATTAATTAAAACCAACATAATAAAAGCACAGCAAAATAATTATAGAAGAATAAATAAGAAGAACTAACGGTATATCCCGCAACAGCCCCATGCAATAATAATGATCACCATTAAAAAAAAAACAAAAAAACAATTACTAACATAGAAGTTATGGCACAGTGGTTTTATTTTCTTTCTTTCTTTCTTTCTTTCTTTCTTTCTTTCTTTCTTTCTTTCTTTCTTTCTTTCTTTCTTTCTTTCTTTCTTTCCTCTTTCTTTCTTTCTTCTTTCTTTCTTTCGGTGCATGTGAGGACATAGGAAGCTTTTTTGATAATTGGTGGAAAAGTTTGTTCGCAGTATGATTACACATCAAGAAATTTAAAATATATGCACGGTTCTAAATCAACGTTATTTCATGTATTCTAAAAAGCAGTTGATTGCACTTCCAATTGCTCATTTGGGTAAACACAAATACAACTTAATGGTGATGCTGATATTCTTATCACAGTTAAAGTTGTCAGGTTTATCAAGGTGGGTGGGGGAAGAAAAGGAAGGAAAGATTTCGTAAAATGTTTTGTAACATTTTGCAAGCATGTCAACAGAGCTGGACAGGATTGGAATTGTGACCCAGCACATTTTAAGTCACCAGGAAGGAGGAGAAAATATTTATTGTTCTCTTTGTTAGGTTTTGAATTCCCTTCCGGAATTGCAGGCCAGGCATTCCATTGGAGAAAGGGATTCTTGCCTGGAATCTTTAAACTGAAACATGGTACCAAATGCCTTTGAGCTGGCATCCAAGTAATGCTTATTCCTCCAAGCCACTTCTGTTGGGCCCTATGGAGGAGCCTTGGCCTGGTACTCTTTGGCTGATGGGATCTGCAGCATGCCCAATATGTTGGATCTGGTCAGATGTGTAGAAACCCGTGGAAAAAGACCAGCGGTGGGCTTCAAAAATTTTAGCAAGCGCTTCTCTGCCAGGTTGCTGGGTAGGCGTGGCCATGGTGGGTGTGGCCTAGTTGGTCTCCTGCACCATGGTGGGGGCGTGTTTTTGCCCTCCCTGGGCTCTGAAGGCTTTCCTTGAGCCTCCGGGAGGACAAAAATGGCCTTCTCAGGCTCTGGAGGCCCTCTGGAGGCTGGAAACAAACCCATTTTTGGCCTTCCTGAACTTCCAGTAGGCCCATTCCCCCACCCCACTCCGAGCCTCCATGCATGCCCTGCATTTATCTGCATCCAAAATGGGCCACGTGTGAGGGGCGGGAAGGGGTGGGCAGGGCCAGCCAGGAGTGGGATTTTTTTAAAAAAAATATTTTAAAATTATTTTAAAATAAAAAACAGTTTTGTTATTTTTTTAAAAAACAAAAAATAATATTTTCTTTTCAACAATTTTGTATTGGTAGACATTTCTTACTTGTCCATTTTCCCCCCCTTATTTCAATTTATCCTTTATACATATAATTCTAATATTGATTTATTTACATATATACATATAAATGACAGTGTACACAATTTCATTTCTACAATCTGCATCTTTTCTGTTTCCTCTTATTTGTTATTGCATTTCCACTCCTATATCTTCCTCATCTGCTCTGTCCTTGCCTTTTATCTCTCTCCTCTAACTATCATACCATTTCTCCTACACTAAATAATATTCTGTTTCCTCTTTTTCTTGTATTTCCTTTGTAAGTTTGTCCATTTCTGCACATTCCAAAACTTGTCTAATCAAATTATCTTCCGTTGGTATATTGCTATTTTTCTAATTTTGTGCGTATATTATTCTTGCTGCTGTTATGATATGTATAATTAAATATTGTATTTTTTTTTTCATAAGTCCCCGGGAGTATTCCTAATAAAAATATTTCTGGCTTCATCTCTATATGCTGTTTGATTATCTCTTCTAATTGTAGTCTAATTTTACTCCAATATTGTTTTGCTTTGGGAAGACAGGAGTGGGATTTGGGGGTTCTCCGAACTGCACAGAATCTTAGCTAGAGAGTCTCCCGAACCCCTGCAAACCTCCAGCAGCCCACCTCTGAAAAAGACAGTCCCTCAGGTGAGAATTTTTAGTCAAAGTTAAATGGGCCATAGCCACCCACTCTTTGTATATTGAGTGAATGTTTATGAACCCAGAGACATTCATATAAATAAAGTTGACACTGAAAGCCATGCTTTACTCTGCTGCATGTCTATTTTCCATTTATTATTTTAATTAATTAAAGTTTTAATGAAAAGGATCTTTTAAAAAAACGTCAGGTGGGCACAGAAGCGGAGACACTCAGAAGGTGTCTACGGATATATTACAACTCATCAATAGTCAGACATACGGAGTGAGAAGGCCCATTGCAGCTATTAAATTAATAGCAATTGCAACATAGCAAGATCCTTTAGGTTAAACAAAATTTTGCACTATTTTTGGTCTTAATTCAATCAAAGGGATGTTGTGAGCTTGTTGTTCTTATTCCAGCAATCACTTCTTTATAGGATTATACTAATGCCCACTTCTCTGTCTACATTTTCTTTACTTTTCTTCATCCTGGCCATTTTTCTAGGCAATTATTCAAGTTATTTGCTGTATACTTTCCCCTGTTTTTGTCTCCTGTCTAGACTGAGCCTTCATAATTACCCTTTGTAAATGATTCTCTCATTATCTGATTGTGCTTGTGGGTTTGGCTTCTTATTTGTTACAGTCTATACAAATATTTGGTCTGGGTTCAGTGGCTAAGATGTTGAGCTTGTCGATTAAAAGGTTGGCAATTCAGCAGTTGGAATCCCTAGTGCTGTGTAATGGGGTGAGCTCCTGTTACTTGTCCCAGCTTCTGCCAACCTAGCAGTTTGAAAGCACGTAAAAAATGCAAGTAGAAAAATAGGGACCACCGTTGGTGGGAAGGTAACAGCGTTCCATGCGCCTTTGGCATTTAGTCATGCCGGCCACATGACCACGGAGATATCTTCAGACAGCGCTGGCTCTTTGGGTTTGAAACGGAGATGAGCACCACCCCCTAGAGTCGGGAACGACTAGCACATATGTGCGAGGGGAACCTTTACTTTTTATACAAATATTTTAAGGAAATATCAGTATAATGTGGTTTGCTAGCTTTTGCCATATCTACAAATAAATAAAAGAAGCAGATATAAGTCCATTAAAATCAATACACAAACATACAATCAATATATAAACATACAGGTTATATATCATTCAATTCATCAGTTTTATATTATTGTCACACCTGAAGGAAACATGCAAAATCTTCCCTCCTTTTCCTCCCCTTCTCCTTCCATCTCCCTCCTTCCGCCTTTCTCATCTTTCTTTTTCTCTCTTTCTTTGTGCTGGGATATCCTCAAATAACTTAATATAGAGATTAAAGTAAAGATCCTGGTATCCTCTTTAGGTGAATGAATCAGTGTATTTTCAGTCTAACTTTTCTGTGTATGTATTCATAATTTTATTTTATTCCTTTTTTTGCATTAACATATAATTTTAAAAAATACCATAAATATTTTTAAACCCTTTAACTACAATTGCAAATTGCATTGTTAGATTTCTTTATTTTCAAAATATATATTTAACCTTGGAGGCTATAAGATATACATATAACCATATTTCTATCTTGGGTCTTCTAGGTTATTAATTGCAATTCCCATGTTATCTATAAGGCAGTGCAGTGGCTCAGTTGGTTAAGTTGATGGGCTAGTTTGAGACCCAAATACCACGCGATGGGATGAGCTCCCTCCTCAACCCAGCTCCCGCCATGTAGCAGTTTGAAAACATACAAATGTGAGTAGATAAATAGGTACCACTTTGGTGGGAAGATAACAGTGCTCCATGACATTATGCTGACCACATGACTGTGAAAATGTCTTCAGATTGTGGTTGCTCAATGGCATTGAAATGGAGATGAGCACTGCCCTCTATAGTGGGCAACAACTAGCAGAGTAAAATCCACAGAGACTCCTTTACCTTATGTTGTCTATATCTCAAATGGATGGCAATTTTGAGGTTCAATTTGGAGTTTTATACATGAGTTTTACAGATAATACATTGACTTGTTTTGGGACCTCCAAAATGATGTCTGATTAAGATCTAGAAAACAACAATGGAATTACAATGCTAATTCAGGAAACAAAGTAACCAGATTTAGCACTTTTAACAACTGTTCCTTAGCTTCATCAAACTTCAAAAGAAGATGATCAAAGCTTAGTATAGAAAACTAAGAATATGAAACCATAAGGCACATATTCATAAAACTTTTACCTGGGCATATAGGATGAAGACTGCTCATGTTTTTAACTTGTCGTTGTAGACAACTTCCCATTTGGAGTTTTGTATTTAAGCTACCTATTCTGCTTTGCAGTAATCAAACATTTTTGTTCAATTTACTGATTAAAAACTAAGGTTGGTTTGTTTATTATTTATCATTTCTGTGAAACTATTTTCAGGAGGGTTTCTGCTGCAAAACTGAAGAGTCACTAGCCCGATTTTTTTTTAAAAAAATCTAACAGTTGTTTTTTTTTTTCTTCTTTAAAAAGCAAAGATGCATCTTTACAGTGATTATATAATTTATTCCCATTAAAAATTAAAATTCAACAAATGTTTTAAAAGGTAACTGACATCTACAAAGACTTCTAACTGTAAAAAATAGGTGTTTTTTCTTTTGTTTTTTTAAATTACAGTTTAAAAATAAAATAAAATAAAGAAAGGTATATTTTTACCTTGTCTGTTCCTTCCTTTGCAGTGGTTAGAAGAAACTGAAAAATAAATAAACTCTCAAAGAAGAATTTAACTCCACTGTTTGTTTTTTCAAACAGTTGAGGGCCGCATCAGGGTTGTGTTTGACCTCAGGGGACTAAGTGGACGTGGCTGGGGTGGGTGTGGCCAGCTCGATATCCTGCAGCCCTCTGCCAGTGAAAACGGAACCCCGGGAGGGCTGTGTGAGGTCCTCCCGGGCCCCATTTTCAGCTGCGATGGCTTTCTGCAGCCCTCTGCCAGAGCAGCCCTCCCAGGCTCTGTTTTCGTTGGCAGAACACCGTAGGCCAGTCCTTCCAGGACTGTTTCCAGGGCAGCCTTGCAGGCCAGATCTAAGCACCCCACAGGCCAGATCCGGCCTGTGGGCCTTGAGTTTGACACCCCTGTCCTAGAGCTCAGCAAATTTTTTCCATTAAAAATTTCAGAACCATTTGCAATAAATGGATCTTTTTGAATGCTAACTTGTTGTTTTCAGCCCCAAAGTTACAAGGACTGTATATTGTAACTCAGTGGTGGGATTCAATTTTTTTTACTACCGGTTCTGTGGGCGTGGCTTGGTGGGCATGGCTTGGTGGGCATGGCAGGGGAAAGATACTGTAAAATGTCCATTCCCTCCCCACTCCAGGGGAAGGTTACTGCAAAATCCCCATTTCTTCCCAATCAGCTGGGACTCAGGAAGCAGAGAATAGATGGGGCGGGGCCAGTCAGAGGTTTTTACCGGTTCTCTGAACTACTCAAAATTTCCGCTACCGGTTCTCCAGAACTGGTCAGAACCTGCTGAAACCCACCTCTGTTGTAACTTCATATAGTCGTCTTATAGGCAAGAGGGGCAACATAAAATTTTCTTAAATAAATACTCTATTCAATTAGCACATTTCCCCTCCTTTACTATGAATATGTTTCTTTTTACTCTCTCTTTCCAGTCCAATTTCTCAGTCTTGTTCGGGTTGCCTAATTCATTCTCAAGTAGACCCAAATGTCCAAAATGAGAAGGGCTATTCCATGTTCCTCTGCATGTATGTATGTCAAATTCTTTGTTTCATTCAATTCTTTATGCTTAGGTTAACCTCAATGCACTGTCATCAGATGAGTGCTAAAAATACCTGCAGTAAAATCGAATTCATACAATTTTTAGTACAGCATGTAGTATGACCACAGCTCATATTTTTTAAGTCCTCACTAACTCCCCAATTCTGCCATCTGTGAAAAAAAAATGATGAAAATGACCTGGCTAGCCCCAAAGGATTAATGAATATAATTCAACAATTTTTCAAAGCAAAATAAATATTCAATTTCCCCCCTATTTTAAATACAAAAGGAATAATATTCTAGTACAGTAATTGCATATTATTTGCAATAGTGCAGGGAATTTCTACTAGCAAAGAGAAGATTTATGCATACTGTTTTTAAACTATCTATGCAATTATCAGATAGCATTTTAAAAAAATGAAACTAGAACTGAAATGAATGAACATCTTTTTAAGACTCTTCAAAATTCACTTAATAAGACTTGGGAATTATGGCATTAATTTCCTTTCATCTTCTCCGTGTCCCATACCCATATCTAAAAGTAAGTTATGTTTATCTGTTATCATTGAACTCATATTACAAATACTTTTACTTACTATGTTTATAAATAGCTTTATGCTAATGTATTTTAAATGGTTTACAATTTACAACGATGGTATCATTATTTTTTTCATAATTTAATAATACCAAAAGCACAATTGGCAGAAAGAATAGGAGCAGGTGAGGAACTGTGACCATTACACAAGCTTCCTGAGATTAAAAGAGACAAAAGAATTAATTCTTACTAATACACCTTTCCTTCATTAGCTAGTTTACACATCTTGCTAAGCCTTATGAAAAGTTATATTTAGTTTAGTTTGCTGTGTGATTCCAGCCATTGCTGCTTGCAAATAAATAGTTTAGCGTGTTGTATGAATTCAGTCATAATCTTACAACCAAAGCATTTATTCATGCTCAAACTTTGCAGTATTCTTGAAGCACTATATTTGCAGGAGCAATTATTGAGGAGAACTATAAGAAAGAAAAAAAATTTGGTCCAACCTTTGTACAATTATGAAGTTCATTTATAAGAGTATTGAAGCTGTTTCTGAACGTCAATGACACTGACAGTGGAGAAGGCAAATAGGTCCTTCACATTGACCTCATCTAAAAGCTTGCATTGGATGTCATGATGCAATTCTATATTGACCTCATTTGCACAATAATATAATGATTTGTGTGTTGCCATTTCAATATCATACTACTACTTACGTCCTTCCTCTTTCGTTGCACAGCCTTCCACAGGAAAATAAAAGTACTAATGTTTGTGTATGTATTGTGGATTATTTATAGCAAGTATGTGAGATGTAAAATAAAGGGAATGACTGCTGAAGAATTTGTGACTCTCCAGTTAATCCTGAACTTCCAATAGTTTGTTTAGTGACTATTTAAAGTTACAACGGCACTGAAAAAAATGACTTATGGCCATTTTTCACACTTACAACTGTTGCCACACCCCATGATCACCTGATCAAACCTCAAATGCTTGTCAACTGACTCATATTTACAATGGTTGCAGTGTCCTGAGTCATCTGATCACCTTTTGTGGCCTGCTGACAAGTAAAGGCAATGGGGAAGCCACACTCACTTAGCAACAGAGGTACTATTCAGCAGATTCTGACCAATTCTGGAGAACTGGTAGCGGAAATTTTGAGTAGTTTGGAGAACCGGCAAATACCACTTCTGGCTGGCCCCAGAGTAGGGAGGGAATGCAGATTTTGCAGTAACCTTCCCCTGGAGTGGAGTGGGAATGGAGATTTTGCAGTATCTTTCCCCTGCCATGCCCACCAAGCCACACCACGCCCACCAAGCCACACCCACAGAACTGGTAGTAAAAAAAATTGAATTCCACCACTGCTTAGCAACCATGTTAACAGGTGCAATAATTCTCTTAACAACTATGGCAAGAATGGAGCAAAACTCACTTAACAAGTGTCTCACTTAGCAACAGAAAATTTGGGCTCAAGGTCATAGGTCAAGGAATACCTGTATACAACTTCCTTTATCATGGACACAACTTCCTTTATCATGGACTCTGAGGATTCTGGACTCAGCTGTATAACTTTAGGACCACGGATTTCCTACTTTGGATGTAGAAAAAAACATATACAATAATAGCTTGGATTTTGGTAATATTATTCCGTACTATCTTTCTGCTTCAGAAGTTATGAAGAGGTTAACATGACATGTTATTATAAACAGAAACAAGCAATAAAGGAAAGCCTGAAGAACAACAAAGAATTTCATAATCTACACAATTTTCATTTTGGAGAATGGGAGATGTATATGAAATGATTCCATCACATTAGCATTGTTCCATCTGATTCTATGCAAAGAAGCAGCTGGACTTCACTCTTATAATTGAAAGTCATATGATCAGCGGATAAACATCCCGTATCTTCTTCTGCTGAATTTCAATGCAGCGCCGGAGCCAAATCTCTTTCAAACATCCATTTATTATCCTTTAAGATTAGCTCTTTTCTGTTCTGTTGCCATGAACCAAGATGGGAAAATGTATTACTGAACATATTGAATGAATGACAAGATTTCATTAGAAGGGTTATTTTTTTTTTCTCTCCTTGCATTGTGATTGCACATTATTTGGGCTTCCTCCCTGATCAAGACTAAAAACAATTAAGCAATTGTGATTTCACTTGGCTATTTGGGAGCTTATCTAGGCTTAGAATTGTTATAAACAGATATGAAAAGGACATTCAGGTATGAGTAGCATATTGATACTTGGCATTTGGTATGAGCCATCCAGTAGACTGGCATTTCAGTAGCTTGTGATTATAATGGTTCTAACTCCTAAACATTCTTTAAGCTAATGGCAACAACAGCAAGGAACTCAGTGTATCATAAACTATAGTCAATCCATCCATCCATCCATCCATCCATCCATCCATCCATTGTCTGTCTGTCTGTCCGTCCGTCCATCCTTCCATCCATCCATCCATCCATCCATCCATCCATCCATCCATCCATCTATCTATCTATCTATCTATCTATCTATCTATCTATCTATCATATATTGCAAAATATGTTTTGCCTAAGGCCACTGTACAGTAGTTTTGAATAGTTTACTAATCTGACTTCACAAACTTTACTGACTTTTCATGTGTTGCTGTTCTGTTAGCAATGTAGGGCATCAAATGTAGATGTCTTGTTTTCTTCTGGTTCCTTTTGGATTTACAAGTTATCCGTGGTTTATGACTAACCTGTGTGAAGCTAACTTTTGTAATGAGTGTCACCCTAGGGCAGACGGAATTGTGTAAATCCATTCAATTCAAATGACAATTCACAATAGTTACACGAGTCTGTTCTGTCCCTGTACCACACACACACACACACACACAGACGGCCTGGAGTTAATAAACCACACAACAAAACTCTTTGAAGATAAAGCTGGGAGCAACCCAGTGGCTAGCTGCCAATCCAGACTTTACTCACACAAAACGAAGATTAGACTGCAAGCATTCCGATAAAACAGGCAGAGTTTCAACAATACAAGGATTAATCCAAATGCAGTCCGATAAAGCAGGCAAAGTCCAGTAACGCAGAGATCATGGATTATTTCCAGTTTTTGCTCGTCACAAACTGAACCGGCCACCACACCCACATTTATACCCTGTGGGGTGTGGTCCAGTGACTCAGCTAATCTCTGGCATGCCTTCCCCTCTGCTGTGCACGCTTCCCCCTGTGCCTCTGCCGAGGGTCCAGCCAACACTTATCTTCTTCGTTGCTGTCCACCTGTGGCTGCGGGGACGTGCTTGGCTCTGAGCCTATCTTTTGGCTATCTCCGGAGGCATTGCCAGAGAGGAGGGTCCTGGAGAGGGAGGCCTTGCCAACTCCTCTCCCTGACTCTCAGAGTCTGCATCTGTCGATAGCCCAGGCTCAGGCAATGGAGCCACAACAGAGTCTGCCTTTGATGTGTGAATCAGAAGTTTTTTGTTTCTACAGGAAGATAAGGAAAAAAAATATAATTGAGGATGTCAGGAGGAAATTGCAAGTCCTTAGAATTCTGGGATTCCCAAAGAAAGAAAATGTGGTCGTATTTTATTGCCATATAATAAAGGGGAAGAAGTAAGCAGAAATAACAGTACTGGATGAGATAGGCCGATAGTTTCAGGGATGAAATTCTTCCGGTTCGGACTGGATCGCCCAATCCGGTAGCGATGGAGGCAGGTGGTTCGGAGAACTGGAGCAAAAATCCCTGCCCTCCTCCCCCCCATGCCCAGCTGAGCTTCACAATCATCAGAGGCTTTTTTTTACTTTTAAAAGCATTTTTTCTACAACCTCTTTGGCCAAAAAAATGCTTTTAAAAGTAAAAAAAAAAAGCCTCTAATGATCAGGCAACTCAGCTGGGATTGTCAGAGGTTTCTAAAAACATTTTTTTCTGCAACCTCTTTGGTCGAAGAGGTTGTAGGGGAAAAAAATGCCTTTAAAAGCCTCTGGCGATCCCAGCTTAGTTGCCTGATCAGCAGAAGCTTTTTTTCTTTTAAATGCCTCTGACGATCCCAGCTGAGTTGCCTGATCGTCAGAGGCATTTAAAAGAAAAAAAGTCTCTGCCGATCAGGCAACTCAGCTGGGATCGTCAGAGCCTTTTGAAAGCATTTTTTTACAACCTCTTCGCCGAAGAGGTTGTAGAAAAAACTGGGTTTAAAAGTAAAAAAAAAAAAAATTGGCCACGCCCACCCAGTCACATTACCCCCACCACCACCAAGCCATGCCCACAGAACCGGTAGTAACAAATTTTAGATGGATAATTTAATTTAATATAATATTAATTCAATGTAATATTATAAGTAAGCATACATTTGAAAGAAGCTAAATTCATTCTAAACAGCCTAATCTCCACTTCTGAATTTCTGAGATATGATTGCTAAAAAGAAAAGAAGAGGAATTGTATTAGAGATAACAGTAATCTGATGGTGTGTTTCTCTCAATTTCAGTAAGGCTTCAATGGATTTGCAACAGATTTGGACACATTTTTCATTAAATTTCACCACCATCTGTGCAGCCAATTTTTCCTTTCTTGTTCAATATCTCATGCCTGAACAAACTAGAATTTATTTAAAAAATACAGAATGGGTATTAATACAATTATTTTTATGAAATAAAATAGCCTAGACACAAGTATTTTTGATTGCCTAGACATTGTTCTCTCGCCCACAGAACTTCTCATTTTTAATGGTCCATGTGTGGGGTTTTTTGAGGGGGGAACGAGGGGGGGGAGTTTATTTTTAAAGCAAAAAAAAATATACCAATTTCATTACTACCATACCCCCTGGGGCTCTTGACAGCTAAAAAAAATAGTGAAAAATGGCATCCTTGGTAGAAACTAAATAAATAAAATAGAAATTGCCAATCCATGCTGTCAAAAAAAATATAACTACTGGTTTGTGTCCACATGCTTGGATGCATGCTAACTTCAAAATGCATTTATCCCTTCAAACCTTCAACGTTAACTTCTGAAGATGTGTAAAAGCGAAGAAGGGGCTGAATGTTTACAGTGGCAAATGTAGAAATTTATTGACAAAAGAAAAATTAAATGATATATTTTAACTCTTGGAAAAGTAGACTTATCATAATTACTTTAGTCAGAAGTACGTATCTATAAAGGACACTGGGATAGACTTAGGAGAACTGAAGGGGAAAAATTTGGGGGAGATGATCTGTATTGGAAAAAACACACAACAATTCCTGTTTTACCAGTGAAAATCTATAGTTATTTTAAACCTGACAGCAACAAAAATAAACAAAAAGTTGCGTCAGAGTTTGCAACTGCAATCAAGTCCAGAAAGCATACACAGCAGAGGTGGGTTTCAGCAGGTTCTGACCAGTTCTGGAAAACCGGTAGCAGAAATTTTGAGTAGTTCGGAGAACAGGTAGTAAAAATTCTGACTGGCCCCGCCCCCATCTATTCTCTGCCTCCCAAGTCCCAGCTGATTGGGAGGAAATGGAGTTTTTACAGTATTCTTCCCCTGGAGTGGGGTGGGAATGGAGATTTTACAGTATCCTTCCCCTGCCTTGCCCACCAAGCCACGCCTACCAAGCCATGCCACACCCACTAAGCCACACCCACAGAACCGGTAGTAAAAAATTTTGAAACCCACCACTGACACACAGGTAACTGATTCAGCAGGATTCATTAACTTCTCTTTATATCCACAATAACACATGAAATAAATATACAATACCAAAAGCAGATTTTCCAACGTGGTAGTTGTTACAGGCAAAACACAGGCAGAGGAGAGAAGTTTCAGTTCAGAGTTGCAGACTAGTTTGGAACTTTTGCACACACTCAGAGCTGAGCCATGGCCAGGTTCCTTCCTGTCTCAGCTCCTATTGGCTGACCTTGTTACTGAGCCCTATTCATTGGCTAACCTTGTTACCATGTCTCTGTCAGTCATGAATTCTCTGACAACTTGTACATCCAATCTATTAATGTTAACATTATGATCTGATTCATATTTCTTTGTCATGGATCTTCTTTACTTTAACTCAGTATCAAATCAAATTTTTTATTACAGGTAGTCCTTGATTTGCGACCACAATTAGCCCAAAATTTCTGTTATTAAGTGAGACATTTATAAAGTGGGTTTTGCCCTATTTTACGACATTTCTTGGCACAATTGTTAAGGGGGTCACTGAAGTTGTTAAGATAATAAGCCAGTTGTTAAGTAAATCTGGTTTCCCCATTGACTTTGGTTGTCAGAAGATTGCAAAAGTTGATCATATGACTTTGGGACACAGCAATCGTCATTAATAGGAACCAGTTGCAAGCATTTGAATTTTGATCACATGACCATGGGGATACTGCAAAGGCTGTAACTGTGAAAAATGGCCATAAGTCACTTTATATCCAGTGCTGTTGTAACTTTGAACAGTCATTAAATGGAACTGTTGTAAATCGAGGACAACCAGTACAGTCATAGATTGGCATAGATCAGTATAGGAAAGATGGGAGAAAAGAATTAGTAATTTTAAGCTAAAAGTATAAAACACACAATGATAAAAAAAAATTAAAAGCATATCTAAAAACTCCTATTAAAAGGTATTAAAATAATTACAGGGAAACATAAACATTAGTATATCACTAATTTTAATTGCTGCTGTGCAGAACCCCACAACATAGTCTGTTGTAGCAGGATTTGTGTTTGCAAGCAGCACAGAAGAATAAAATTGTCCTATGCACCCTGAGTACTTATAGAGTATTGCTGATATGAGATAAGTATGAATGTCTCTGTAGTATGTGCACTGTAGTACATGATTTGTTGTTTCTGTATGTTCAGAGTCACAGTGGCATTGCCTCTACAACTAGGGAGATTTCCTGCATTGGCCTCCAAAGAGAGCTGAGGGAAGGGAGGGCATGACATTGTGCCAACCTAAAGACTGTCTGATGGCTAGGTAATTTGAGGTTGGTTAAATATGTCATGAAAAAAGCAGTATCTGCTATATGCTATTTAATAAGAGCTTTGGCCTGGTCAGATTCAATGCTGAGCAGAAAATCTGGAAAGAAGCCCAAGGATGAAATTATTTGCCAATGACTTTTTCCGTGTGGATTGAAAATCATCCCTCAAATTTAGTGGGGTGAGACCAAGACGAAGGAAGGATAGTTTGAGCCTAAGCCATGGGTGCTATTGAAGGTGAAGAGTGAGGTCAGGATGGGGGCCCAGAAGTTCAAGTTCTTTTTAAAGCCTCTGGAGAGATTTCTGGTCTTAGTTAAACAAACAAGATTCTTGTTCTCTGTCACTGTCATTGGTGTCAATATCAGCAGATTTTGTGTAGTTTAGCTAGGACATCCATTTTCCACAGAGGTATCCATATATATCAAATACTTTGGCCACCTAATAAAAAGGAAGGACTCACTGGAGAAGAACATAATTGGATTGGCCTCCCGACTCTCAGCTGTTTTGTGCAGGCCTCTGCTGCTTGCTGCAAGGAAGAAAATTGCTGGAGAAGATTTTTTTTTTCCTTTGTGCTAATCAAGCTATGCTGAAAACGAAAATGAAAGTAAAGCAGGCTGTTTGCTGTTTGCTGCAATAAGGCAAAATTGCTCAGAGGCAGAGGCAGAAGGAGATTTCTTTTTCTTCTTTTCCTCACCAAAAAGGGTAGGTGAGTCTTATAGTCCAGTGCGTCTTATACTCCAAAAAATATGGTATTTCTATGAAAATGTTCTTTGCTATAGAAGGAACCATCTTATTTGCTTCTTGCATAACATGTGTCACTTGAAGTTAAATTGAAGCATCAGGTGAAAATATATCATAGTATTTTCATTTCATGCACAGTGAAGGAACGGAGAAGAGGACTGAATGCTAAGAACATATCCCTGACATTTGGTATTTTATAGCATTTAGAAGCTTTAGAGGAACATTGGTCCTCAGAGATGAAAGATCATCCTAGGATTACATTATAGTTATATTTGTATGGAAGAACGCTTTTCTTCATTTCATAGATGGTACCTGGCTTGTTTTATATGCAGATATGTATCAATATTATGATTTATTCATGGAATACTGCATGCCAAACAGTTGGTTAAGAAGGGCCATATTTAAAATTCAGCCTTTGTGCTGAGGTGAAACTGTGAGGGAAGTGATAACCTCTAGATTAATGAATGTTTTAGCAGGGTTTGACAATCACCCTTTCTTGTTCATTCTGATCACAGCAAGAGAAGTGCCACCATTCAATGACCTCTCTACTAATGTTCTTCATCATTCCACAAGGAATTGTTTGAGGAGGGGGTGTTGAAGGGTCTTTAGTGTCCTATTAGTATGCCCCACAGGATAACAATGCATTCTCCTTGTCTCTTTCTGGAAGCTAATGTCATTAATTCTGCCACCTAAATCAGTACCGTTTAAGTTTTTATCTACTATATAGTTACTGGGACACAGAATGCCCTCCAATGAATGCCACAGAGGCAGTGAAAAAAGTTTTCAAGCAATGCATAGGGGGTGTTTTTAATTACAATGGTGGTACTCGTTGTTCTGCTTAAATGCCACTTCAACCTTGATTATTGTCGCACAGCGTGAACATATTTCTTTTGTTTGTAATGTATCTGAAAAGCAAATTTAAGTTTTGACCATGTACTTGTGAATATTGTGTTTGGCTACTGCGTTCTCCCTACTCACCCTGTCAGCGAAAGTGCATATAGTCAAGGCTATGGTATTCCCAGTTGCAATGTATGGCTGTGAAAGTTGGATCATAAGAAGGGCTGAGTGCCAAAGAATTGAGGCCTTTGAACTATGGTGCTGGAGAAGACTCCTGCGAGTCCCTTGGACTGCAAGGCGATCAAACCGGTCAGTCCTAGAAGAGATCAACCCTGACTGCTCTTTAGAAGGCCAGGTTCTGAAGATGAAACTAAAATACTTTGGCCATCTAATGAGAAGGAAGGACTCACTGGAGAAGAGCCTAATGCTGGGAAAGATTGAGGGCAAAAGAAGAAGGGGACGACAGAGAACGAGGTGGCTGGATGGAATCACTGAAGCAGTAGGCGTGAACATAAATGGACTCCAGAGGATAGTAGAGGACAGGAAAGCCTGAAGGAACATTGTCCATGGGGTCACGATGGGTCGGACACAACTTCGCAACTAACAACAACAACTGCTTTGGGAACTTTTGAAGGAGAAACATATGAATGTAACACTGAAGTATCTTTCCATTTGAATATTTAAAAAAAAAAACCATGAAGCATTGCCTATAGAGGCTAAATTGAGACTTCTGGCATCTAACAATCTCATCATTTGTTAGTCTGAGAGTTGGTTACTGATTTGGGATCACTCCATTAATTTCATCATAAATCAAGCTTTGAAGTAAGTTTTTTTTTTTCAATCCTTGTCCAAAATTTCAGCCACCATATGACTGTACGTTGTGGGTTGTGTGGACTAGCCATTCGCCCATCTGTTGTTGTTTGCAAACAATGAGCAAACAAGGGGGGGAAATCTCCTATAATGTTTGCTCTTGTGAAGCTTTTTGTTTTAAGTTGCTAATGAGCAGATGGGGCATATGTGATGTAAAATATTTAGCACCATTTAAACAGCTCATCTTGCAACTGATCACAGAAATAAACATTGAGTTTAGTGTTTGCTAGGTGCAAATTGCATAGCTGCTCAGTCATACCACACATGGATTGAAATATTAGTACCGCTTTATAAACCCTTAGTAGGACCACATCTGGAATACTGCATCCAGTTTTGGTCACCACATTACAAAAAAAAAAAAAAAAGGATGTTGAGACTTTGGGAAAAAGTGCAGTGAAGAACAACTAAGAGGATTAAGGGCCTGTAGACAAAAACATATGAAGAATGGTTGGAGTATGGCCACTCTAGAGAAAAGAATGACTCGGGGAGAAATGATAGCAGTATTCCTGTATTTTAGGGGCTGCCACAAAGAAGAGGGGATCAACCAGTGGTGAAATCTAAAATTTGTTACTACCGGTTCTGTGGGTGTAGCTTGGTGGTGGTGGAGGTAATGTGACTGGGTGGGTGTGGCCATTTTTTTTTAACTTTTAAAACCGGTAAAACTCTTCGGTGAAGAGGTTGTAAAAAAATGCTTTCAAAAGGGTCTGACGATCCCAGCTGAGTTGCCTGATCGGCAGAGACTTTTTTTTCTTTTAAATGCCTCTGACGATCAGGCAACTCAGCTTGGATTGTCAGAGGCTTTTAAAAGAAAAAAAGTTTTTTTTCTTTTAAAAGTCTTTGAGCATCCCAGCTGAGCTGTGTGATCATCAGAGGCTTTTTTTTTTTTTTTTACTTAAAAGCATTTTTTCGGCCGAAGAAATTGTAGAAAAAAATGCTTTTAAAAGTAAAAAAAAAGCCTCTGATGATTGTGTGGCTCAGCTGGACATGGGGGGGGGGGGGCAGGGATTTTTGTTACCGGTTCTCTGAACCACCTGCCTCCATCGCTACCGGATCGGGCAATCCGGTCCAAACCGGGAGCATTTCACCCGTGGGATCAACTAATATTCCAAAGTACCAGAAGGCAAGACAAGAAAAAAATGGATGGAAACTAATCAAGGAGAGAAACAACCTGAATTAAAAGAAACTTCCTAACAGTGAGGACAATTAACCAGTGGAACAGCTTGCCTCCAGAAGTTGTAGGTGCTCAATCACGAGAGATTTTTAGAAAAGACTGGACAGCCACCTATCTGAAATAGTATAGGGCAGTGATGACTCACCTATTCCAGACTGAGTGCCCAAAGCACGCCCGAATCCCCAAAATGCAATGTGTGCATGGCCCCCGTGCATGCCCCCTGTCCCCTGAGCATGCATGGCAGAGACCCAAAGACCAGCTGGCTGGTGGGAGGCGCAAGCACATGCGCGGTGGAGCTAAACTGGGATGACAGCTCACATGCCCACAGAGAAGGCGCTGCATGCTACCTCTGGCATATGTGCCATAAGTTCGCCATCACGGATATAGGGTCTCCTGCTTGAGCCAGGGGTTGGACTAGAAGACTTCCAAAATCATTTCCAGCTCTATTCTGATTGATTGATTGACTAAAACTGAGGTCATCCAGGAGTTGACACAATAATCCCAATCCTCACTTTCCATAAGACTAGAAATCAATGAATTTTTCATAACTGAATATACAGTACTTTTGCATAGTGCATACCTCTAAACAGTGCTATTAGCGGTGGCCAATTTTTCTGCTCTTTTAATCGTTACCCTTCTGAGTTCTAGACACTATAAAGATCCTCTTTCAATAAACCGGACAGAGTAGTACAACACTGTGTCATCAATTCAGGACATAATATGAGGAAAAGCATCAGCCACAATGATTGACTGCATTAATGACCAGAATAAATAAAAATTTAAAAATGCATGCATACTGAAATATTCCACCCACAGTTCATCCGCTGCTAATGGACTCACACCCTGGTCAGCACTTCTTTACTCTCCTACCATCAGGAAGGAGATATAGAAGCATAGGCAGCCGCACAAACAGGCTGAAGAACAGTTTTTATCCATGGGCTGTAAGACTCCTGAATGAAAAATAACTACAACAACATAGTACAATTGACTTGTAGGGCTGGCACAACATGCAATAAGTTCACATGATGCAATAGGGTTGGGTGTTTGTTTAGTAGAATTCACCGGGATAGGGATTTTCTGTCTTTTACGGTGAGTTGTATTGTGTTGGGGTGTGTGCATGAAGGGAGGCTTTGCCAATCTCATATTACACATGTTGTACTCTGAAAATAAAGGTTTGAACTGAATCAAATTGAATTGGAGAGATGAAACATGGGACAGAATTTTCTACCATATTTACAGTATATATAATCTGAATATATTGTAAATATGGTGGAAAATTCTGTCCCACTTTTATTCATTATATTATATTATATTATATTATATTATATTATATTATATTATATTATATTATATTATATTGTTATGTTATGTTATGTTATGTTATGTTATGTTATGTTATTCAGATTATATAATCTGAATAAGGGACACGGTGGCTCAGTGGCTAAGACGCTGAGCTTGTCGATCAAAAGGTCGGCAGTTTAGCCATTCAAATCCCTAGTGCCGTGTAACGGGGTGAGCTCCCGTTACTTGTCCCAGCTTCTGCCAACCTAGCAGTTCGAAAGCACGTAAAAAATGCAAGTAGAAAAATAGGGATGACCTTTGGTAGAAAGGTAATAGCGTTCCGTGCGCCTTTGGCATTTAGTCGTGCTGGCCATATGACCATGGAGTCATCTTCGGACAACGCTGGCTCTTCAGCTTTATTTATTTATTTATTTATTTATTTATTTATTTATTTATTTATTAAATTTTTATACCGCCCTTCTCCCAAAGGACTCAGGGCAGTGTACAGCCAAGATAAAAAACCAACAATATAAAAGTTAAAAACAATTTAAAATTATTAAATAGTTTGGCCAGTAATCTAAAATAAAATAACCCATTAAAATAATATTTCAGGCCAACCCTGCTTGATGGAATAATAGTGTTTTAGGGGTGTGGTGAAAGGTACGAAGGTTAGGAATCCGACGAATCTCCGGGGGCAGCTCGTTCCAGAGGCAGGTGCCCCCACAGAGAAGGCTCTCCCCCTGGGGGTCGCCAGTCGACACTGTCTAGCCGACAGCACCCTGAGGAGACCCTCTCTGTGGGAGCGTGCTGGTCGATGGGAGGCTATCGGAGGCAGAAGGTGGTCTCGTAAGTACCCAGGTCCTATGCCATGGAGCGCTTTAAAGGTGGCGACCAACACCTTGAATCGCACCTGGAAGACCACCGGGAGCCAGTGCACCTCGCACTGGAACGATATTACATGGGAGCATCGAGTCGCCCTCTGGCTTTGAAACAGAGATGAGCAGTGCCCCCTAGAGTTGGGAACAACTAGTGCATATGTGCGAGGGGAACCTTGACCTTTTATAATCTGAATGAATGGAAAAGATTTGGTAAGATTTCATTACATCTTTAAATCAGACAAGCATGCTTACTTTGTACTGGAACTTCTAGATCTGGTTATCTGATGCTCCATAATAGCTTTTTTCCCCACTGAAACTACCGGTAGAGATGGCTATAGTTTATTATCCTCTCTTGTTCCTTATAATATCCCGAATAAAGCATCTGGTTTCTCTAGGGTGTTTCTGTGTTCCTTTCTTTCTTTTTCATGAGAGTTGCTTTATTGATTTTTCTTTTAGTGTAATTTTATATATCTCCTTTAAACACTTCAACATATTAGCTGGAAAATTGACACATTTTATAAATAAAATATAATCATATTTCACTGTATTCTTTTTAGCAGCTGAATGTTCGAAAGAAGCACTCATGAAACTGTTTTCAAAATAAAAGTCCCAGCAAGAGGCATTAGATGAACTCTTTTTGAGTGGTGTAAACTTTGAGCAATTTTATAGAGAGACATCTTTTCATAATGTACATTTTGAAATATATATATATATATATATATATATATATATATATATATATATATATATATATATATATATATATATATATATATATCTTTTTCATTATTGCTTTTGGTCAGGTGGCTTTTTTCAGGTTGTGGAGTTTGTTTATTGGTTGCACAAATGAAGTTACTCATTCTATTTTCCAGAAGTAACATTGCCTTCTTCAATATACTGAAAATTGCAATAAAATACTTGCAAAGCTTAATAAACTTTTCAGATGTAGGCTTATATCCTCCTCCTCCTCCTCCTCCTCCTCCTCCTCCTCCTCCTCCTCCTCCTCCTCCTCCTCCTCCTCCTCCTCCTCCTCCTCCTCCTCCTCCATCACCTCCATAATTTGATCATGCTCCTAGAATGGATGTTAGAATAAGGTAAGGTAAATTTTACTGCAATCTTTAACCAACAATATACTTGTACATACATACATATGCACCGGTTGTGGTATTCAGCTGGTTCTATCCGGTTTGGGTAAACTGGTAGTGGCAGCTGCGGAAGGCTCCACCCACCCATCCGGACATCATCACATCCCATTTTTGATGCTCTGTGCATGTGCGGAAGGCTCTGTGCATGCGCTGAGGTGGCGTGTCCGCTCACATTTGCGAACCGGTAATGAAGATAAGTGAATACCACCTCTGATATATACACACACATACATACTACACACACACACGTGTGTGTGTGTGTGTGTGTCCAAGAAAATTCACTTTCTTTTTTTTTTTTGATAGAAACAACTGTTTACATTTTATAACAAATAACCCATTTAATACTTTATAATAAATAATCTATTAACTTCAGAACACATGGAGGAGTGGAGGACAAAAGTAATGAGGGAGATGAGAGGACCAGCCACAGAAGAACGTAGCAGAACTAATGAGATGTAGTTATGATGCAGTGACAGACATTCCAAAAGAGAACATACTCCAGAGACCACTTGGTTTTCTGACAGATGTAGCTTTGCCACTTATTTCGGCTACATGCATTGTGAAACAAGGGAGCACAGATTTTGGTTATGCTCAGCAGCTGTACCGTCATTTCCGCAGCCATCATTTAAAGTGTATTGGTGATACTGGCAGCCCTGCAGGATGCTCACCTCTCTTCTGGAGAGGGAGTCGTACAGATGTTCAGCCATAAGGCATGCAGCAATCCAAGGGGAGACAGGAGCCATAAAACCAATGAGGGCATTATTATCCTTCCCCAAATTCATAAGAAGAGACACTTGTCATTTCCGTAAGAGGGAATAGTGAATCATAGTGTGTAAGTGCTGGAGAGGAAAAAAAAAATAACTTCCAGATGTGAGAAAACGATATGTTGTGCAACTTTGCTAGAAATATAACTCGACAAGCATGCAAAATGGACAAGATAAGAAGTGTTCCTTCCGCATCTATTATTCTAAAGGTATCTTATTTTACACATTTAAATAATAATAATAATAATAATAATAATAATAATAATAATAATAATAATAATAATAATAATAATAATAATCCTGGAACAGAATCCATAGACTATAAGGTACAATAGGCATTTATTTAATACAGTGTTTTCCAAACTTGTCAGATTTAAATTTTATTTTTTATTTAAATATTTATAAACATTTATATATAAATAAAAATATTTTTAAAAATAAAATTTAATTTAAAAAAAAAAAAGACGTCAACTCCCAGAACTTTCCAGTTTCTCAGTATCCTTGTCAGTATCCCACATTTGGAAAACACCGATCTGAAGCTTAGCTTTCTGAATTGTGGTGCTGCTTTGTGGTACTGTTCATACACCCATTTAAAAAGCCCTCAAAAGGTCCTGATTGAAGCCCCCAAAACCTATCCCAAAGTTGCCCCCAAACTTTGACTGGAAATGTGGTCGTTATTTTTAATATGATTTGAAATTAAATCATTAAACTAAATTTAACCAAGCTAAACTTTTGCTTTTGCTGTAGCATAGAGTGGCACTCAAATAATGGGGGAGCCAATTATTCCTGCCTTTATCGGTTCCTTTTTCTGATTGCTCATTCAGTTTGCCTTATCATTCAAATGGCTACAGCCTAGTGGAATGCAAAGCATAGATTTCTTGTAGGAGGGGATAAATCAGTTATATAGAATTCTTTATTAGCCAAGTGTGATTGGACACACAAGGAATTTGTCTTTGGTGTATATGCTCTCAGTGTACATAAGGAGAATAAAATACATTCATCAAGAATAAAAACACTTAGTGATAGTCAAATCGTACTAGGAAACAAATAAAAACAATATAAATTGAAAGATTCAAGCAACATGGTTATAGTAATAAGTGGGAAGAGACAGATACTAATAAGGAAGAGAAGAATAATAGTAATACATTCTTAGTAAATTATTTGACAGTGTTGCGTGAATTAGTTGTTAAGCAGAGTGATGGCATTCGGGAAAAAACTGTCCTTGTCTCTAGTTGTGCAGTGCTCTATAGCATCGTTTTGAGGGTAGAAGTTGAAACAATTTATGTCCAGTATGTGAGGGGTCTGTAGATATTTTCACAGCCCTCTTTTTGACTCGTGCAGTATACAGGTCCTCAATGGAAGGCAGGTTGGTTATAATTGTTTTTTCTGCAGTTCTAATTATCCGTTGAAGTGTGTTTTTGTCTTGTTTGGTTGCAGAGCCAAACCAGACAATTATGGAGGTGCAGATGACAGACTCAATAATTCCTCTGTAGAACTGGATCTGCAGCTCCAGAACTTTGTCAGTTCTTGCTGACAAAGACTTAAATGGGGGTTGCATACATCCCAGAATTTACAGTATCGAGTCTGTCATTTATACTTCTATAACTGTCTGGTTTGGTACAACAAACAGGACAGATACAGACTCCGACAAATAGTTAAAGAACAATTGAAACCAGCGTGCCTTCCATAGAAGACCTCTATATTGTGCAGGTCAGAAGGAGGGCTGAGGAGATATCTACAGACCCCTCACATCCTGGACATTAACTGTTTCAATTCCTCCCCTCGGGTGAAACTGAAAAAGCTCAGTGTATGTGTCAGATGTAAATGCCTTATTCTCTAATGTGTAAATAGTATATGAATGGGGTATCAGGGGTTAACTTATTCTTCACTTCTTAATGTATTCATAATTCACCACTCCCATATCTAGCTCCACCCATTGTATATATAAGGAGCTGTATGCACCCACTTCCTTGCTTCTATCCGTGAATATTCAGTGAATATAGAATGCCTAATGTAAATAAAAGAAGATATATTTAAATCCTTAACTCTTGCTAAATTTATTGAGTCTGATCCTGAAAATATTGCAACAAGCTGGTAGCAGAGGATGGTTAATTGACTCAATAAATACTTAAAAATGTCTAAGAAAGATAGGCCCAACACCAGGGCATACAGCAAAGAAATGGAAACAGAACAAGAAATAATCAACGAATCCACAAACGCGATTTCGAGAGAATCCGAAGAATACACCACTGAAGACGAAGAAATAATAGATGAAAATGATGATCAGGAGGAAATCGAAATAGAGAATAACGAACTCAGGTCAGAGATATTAAAACTATTGAAGAGCCAGAAGAATGATGAAAGCCTCATCGCGAAACTCCAAGATATGCTGAAGAACAGCGGAGCAGCGAGAGAGAAGCACATCACTAATGAAAAATCAAAAGACCCAAAAATAGTGAGTGATATGACTGCAGAAAAAATTATTGTGAAGAAGAAAAACGGTGATCCCGCGCGAAATTTTGAATGGCAGCCATCTTGGTTTCAACAGACCTCCAGGGTGAGCGAAGCAGAGCCAATCAGAAAACTCAATTCAAAATTTCTGGTGCGAAAAACATTATCAGACAACGAAAACGAAAAAGAAGATTCAAACACCTCAGAAGAATCAGAATCAGAAAGTGAAGGTGATTCAACAAACAATCAAATAAGATCAGCAATGAAAACGCTTTTTGCTGCATTTGGGCCAAAACTAAGAATTACTAAAAAGCTAACGAAGAAGCGAACGAGCAAGCCGATGCCTCAAGACCTGCCCGCTCCCATCCTAACTACGAGAGCGCCGACGCCCGAACCCAGAGAGCCCTGCCGATACCGTCCCACGCCACAGACCGAAGCAAGCACCGACGCCCTCAAAAGAAGAGGAAGAGCAGCCGCCATCGTCAGGACTCCCAAGATCGAGCCAGAGACCGATTCGTCTGAGGAGGAGCAGAGCGAGCGAGCCGCAACGAGGAGAACCTCTCACGACGACTCCAGGGAAGAAATGGACAACGCGCATGCGCAAGACTACGCAGACGGTCTGGGAAGACATGAATTGACGAGAAGACCATGCAGGCTCGTTGCGAGCATCCCCACGCCGTTTTGTGACTTTCTGCATTTACGAGACCACGGACTGCCTCAGGTTGTAAGTAATGGACCTAATAATGTCGGAAATTTACCCAGTGACTTCCCAAAGCTAAGGATAGATGGCATTAATTTACAAGAATGGTATCAGCAGCTCCAGGTTGTCTTTATGAAGGAAAACTTACTGTTTTTTATCACTAGTCCCCCAAAAAGACCTTGGACTCTAAAAATAGACTGTTTACACCATAGAGCATTTTTCTTATTAATATCTAGTGTATCTCCTGCAATGTATCACAGCATTAAGCAAAATCTGACTGTTTCAGAAATTATTCAATGCATGTTCAATTTGTTTCACAGTGACAGTGTAGCTACCACCACAAGGATGTCTAAAGATTTCTTTTCATCTAGGATAAAACCAGGGGTTTCCATAAGTGAGCACTTAATATCTTTAAACAAAATAAGAGCTGAACTGCATTTAAGGGGGGAGGTGATTTCAGACCAAACAATGAAAAGTGTTATTATCAACTCACTTGATCCATCATGGGACAATTATATGTCACATTTAGACACAATCAATCTAGGATACTTATCCATAGAAAGTCTATCCAATAAATTAATAGCAGAAGACAATTCAAGAAGGGATCGTTCTAACAAACACATAGAACACAAACCATATAGGAAAGTAGCTTTCCAAGAAAAAATATAATGAAACATTTAAATGTCATAACTGTGGATCCAGGGAACACAATAGAAGAGATTGCCCCAAAACTTCAAAAGAAAGACATAGGTCTGAATATAGAAACAAATACAATTATAGACAGTCTTCCATGGATAGACATAGATATAGAAGCCCACCAAATTACAAAGAGAATAGAGGGGGCAGAGATAATTCAAAGGATAGAAAATCTGGTTCACTGAATGGACTAAATAAACAAGACAACACTAACATACAGCAGAATGAGAACAATAATTGGCTTATTGATTCTGGAGCAACTAATCACACCACTAATAACAAAAATATATTGTCTTCATTTGTAGAAGATAAATTTGTAATAAAGGTAGCTAACCAAGAAAAGGTTCAAGTATTAGGTAGAGGGAATGTAACCTTGCCTGGTCTAGGAAAAATAGAGGGGGTATTGCTAATACCTGAAATACCTCATAACATACTAAGTGCCATAAAACTAAGTAGAGATTCTGATATTAACATTGTTTTTTCTAAAGGAAAGGCGACTTTGGAGAAAAATAAAATAGATATAGGCACTGTGATGATTAAAGGAGGCCTACCTTATCTGATAACAAAGGAAAAATGGTTGCATAACATTGACTCAAATATGGAAGATTGTATTGAAGTAGATGATGGAAACATTAGCAACAGTGACAATGATGAATGTAAAATATCTCATGATCACAAAGATGCACACAATGAAAAAAAACCAAAAATAGGTAAGCCAATTCATGATGAGTGTGCTCACATCTTACATAGGAAGTTAGGACATGCCAGTTTTCCTGTAGTACAAAAAATGACTGAACACGCAGAAGGTGTTAAAATAAAAAATTGTGAAAACTATTTGGAATGCTCAGTATGTAAATCCACAAAACTAAAAACTAGCCCCAGGCCAAGAAAATCTACTAGATCAACCAACAAAATTTTTGATTTAGTACACATGGACTTAGTTGGTCCACTAACTCCATCAATCACTTATAGAAAACGTTACTTCTTGACCATAGTAGACGATTATAGCCGCTATGGATTTGTTTATACATTAAAACACAAAGATGAAACCTTTCAAAAATTTAAAGAATTTTATAAACGCATAGAAACACAACACAATATCAAAATAAAACAAATCATGACAGATAGGGGATGTGAATTCATGTCTAAAGAATTCTCCCAATGGTTAAAGGACAGAGGAATGTTACATTACACGTCTAGTCCATTTTCTGCGTTCCAGAACGGGATTGTAGAGAGAAAGAACTCAACATTACAAACCATGATTAGATGCACATTGGAAGATGCTGGCTTAAGCAAACAATTCTGGTCAGAAGCCCTACATTATTCAAATTACACACAGAATAGAACCTGGTCCAGCATTGTAAATAAGACACCATATGAAGTGATGTATAATAGGAAACCAAAATTGGCACACATGCACATATTCGGAGTCACTGCAGACGTACACATACCTAAGCAATTAAGAAGAAAGGGAGAGAACGTGTCCAGAAGACTCAGATTTATGGGATATGAGACAGGCACTAAAGGGTACAGATTCATTGATAATAATAACAAATTTATAGTCTCCAGAACAGCTGTGTTCCATGAACAGGCCAACTGGTCTAAAATACATCTTAATGAAATATTTCCAAGTAACAACAAAGATACAAAACCTCAAGAGAAAGGGACTATAGAAAAGCAAAATATCAACAAATATAAAAACAAAACCAAAACATGGATAAATAGTCAACACAAAATAAAGACAGACACACTAACAAAAAAGGAAGCAAGATATTTGCATGATAACAATAGTAAACCTGAAAAAACAATTAGAAACACCAGAAATCAGATGCCTAATAAATACAAGGATTATATAATGCATATGGATGGTGAGTCAACGACACCTAATACATATGAGGAAGTGTTAAAGCTCCCTCGTAAAGAAAAGGAAAAATGGGAATTAGCAATGAAAAAAGAGATGGAAAGCTTACAAGGATTAAATGTATTTACACCTGCAGTTGCACCAAAAGATAAAACAATTATTGGTACCAGGTGGATATATAAAATTAAGAACTTAGAGGGAGGCAATACCCTATACAAAGCTAGACTAGTTGCACAAGGTTATGCACAGAAATATCCGGAGGACTATACTGACACGTATTCCCCCACAGTAAGAACTGAGAGTGTCAAAACAGCTCTAGTGGTAGCATCAGCACTCAATCTCGATGTATTCCAATATGACATACAGACTGCGTATCTACACGCAAAACTAGATAAGGAAATATCTAGTTAGAGCACCTCACAGTCAATACACAAACAAGAATGAGACTTGGTTGTTAAACAAGAGTTTATACGGGTTAAAACAATCTGGTAAACGATGGTATGATTGTTTAGTAAAAGTACTTAAAACCATGGACTTTAATGCCACCACTGCTGATAACTGTTTCTTTGTCAAAAAGGGTGATGATTACATAGAATTTGTATTGATCTATGTGGATGACATTTTATACATAGGAAAACATAAAGAGAGAAGAGAAACTTTTGTGACTAAGCTAAGTGAACATTTCTCATTGAAATCTTTAGGCAAAGTAAACAAATATCTTGGTGTTCAAATTAATAAGACTAAAAGAGGATTCAAACATACTCAGAGAGATAAGATCATAGAGCTCTTAAACAAATGCAATCTAAGTGATGCCAAACCTTGTGATACTCCTATGCAAACTGATTTTCTAAGAAATGCTGATGAATCATCCCCTGAATTCAAAGATAACACATTTTATAGATCAGTCATAGGTTCACTTCTTTATATATCTAATTGGACAAGACCAGATATCGCTTTACCCCTCAATTTATTATCCAGACATGTCAGCAAGCCAACAATGTACCACTGGGAAGCTGTTAAAAAAATATTAAGATATCTGAAAAATACACTAGACTTTTGTTTAATGTTGGAACCTAACGATAATAAAGAACCAAAGCTTACATGTTATGCAGATGCGGATTGGGCTGGAGACACCTCATGTAGAAAAAGTACATCTGGTTATATATTCCTCTTAAATGACTGTCCAGTTTACTGGTACACTGGTAAACAAGAATTAGTGGCCACTTCAACGACAGAAGCAGAATATGTTTGTTTATCTAAAGCTGCAAATAACCTTGTATGGTTTAATGATTTGATTTCAGATGTTTGGAAAAAACCTGCTTTGCCTTTTGTTATGCATGAAGACAATAAGGCAGCTATTGAAATATCTAGATCTGACGCCATTGGACAAAGGTCCAGACACATAGATATAAAATTTAAACATGTGAGACAATTATCTCAGGATGGATTTATTAAAGCAGTGCATTGTGAAACTTCAGAACAATTAGCTGACATATTGACAAAACCTTTACCTTCTAAGCAGCATAAATATTTAACTTCTAAGTTGTATGTTTTGTACTGTCCTGAATCTGAATGTAATTGGTGTTGCATAACGAATCGGCATTTAGAGGGGGATTTGTCAGATGTAAATGCCTTATTCTCTAATGTGTAAATAGTATATGAACGGGGTATCAGGGGTTAACTTATTCTTCACTTCTTAATGTATTCATAATTCACCACTCCCATATCTAGCTCCACCCATTGTATATATAAGGAGCTGTATGCACCCACTTCCTTGCTTCTATCCGTGAATATTCAGTGAATATAGAATGCCTAATGTAAATAAAAGAAGATATATTTAAATCCTTAACTCTTGCTAAATTTATTGAGTCTGATCCTGAAAATATTGCAACAGTATGAAAAGTGAAACATTTTCAAGGAAAAACAAAGACCAGTTGCCTTTTGAAAAAGCCACCTTTGGGATGACTCTTGCATTCTTGGTTTTAGTTTTAAGATAGGGCTAACTATGTTTACTTCCCCAATTTGTTTTTCCTGAAAGATATTCAGATTGCTTTCCCTCTTTATTTCTGCTGTTAAAAAAAGACAACACATTAATCAGTTGGCTTTATTTGTGTACTAACAAAGCACTACAGGAACTTCACTTGCTGAGAGAGAGTAGCAATCATAGACTTACTGTCCCTGTAGATGCTCAGTTCGGCATTGATTTGGCTAAAGTGTGGGTTTCTACAATTAAGTAGAATTGTTATTTCCAAGTAATTTCCAGGCCACTAACCAGTTATGTATGCATATACTGAAATAAACAAGTGTTTTCGTTTTAGGTAGCAGATCCCCGCTAGGCACAAAACAAAGGTTGGATTGAAAAAAAAAATGCTGTCAATTTATCAGTGAATTTAATACATGCTGGAAAGTAATCACAGATGCACCTTGCTGAAGGCTTGATCCTTTTCTTGCAACAAAAGGTTGTGCGTTCTGAAGGGTTTGCTACCTAAACAGAAATGTCTACTTATAAATTGAGTTAGTCAGTTGAGGTTCCATTGATAGACCATTCTTGCAGCCCCATGCTGGCATAATTTTAAAGTTGCTCCTATTATTTGTTTTTGGGGAGTTTTTTCCTCACAGCAAGCGCTCCTCTCATAGGAGTTGTGAGTGTTTTCAATCAAAGCATGGTCCAATGACTAGACTAAAGCGATGCTACTGAGAAGCACTCTCACACAAAGCACACATGCCTGAACAGAACAGCATGGGAAAGGGGCTTGGATTGTTTCCAAAGTCAAACACAGCAGGAATGATTATCCACAGTTTCCCACTTATCTGAGTACAGTAAGGGCTGCTACCAATGACACTGGCAGGTCCTATGCCTGCCACAGCTCCAAAGATTGGCATCACGGTTACCTGGCATAGATTACGTGACAATATGATCTGATTATAGGACCTCCATTTTGAGTTAGTCCCTCGGTTACATTTCTCCGAACTATTCCACATCCCATATCTGAGATTGAGCATCCTTACAGATATATCACTGAGATTTCAGTGGTAGATTTAGGGGAAGAAAGAAACAGTCGGTTTTTAGCAAAATGTTTGCACATGCACCAATTTTACATCTTGAGATACCTCTTGAGAATAATAAAAATATGTGAGGAAATTTTGGTATAAAATTAAAGGGTGATTGGAAGAGATTATACTACAAAAGATAGATTTTAAACCAAAGATGTTCCTCCTAGGAATGATTGATAGAAAAATGGAAAAAAGTCTCTATTATGTTATATTGCATATTCTAACGGTGGCCAGAATTACTTTAGCGCAAATGTGGAAGTCGACCAATACACCATCAGAAGAAACAAAAATAAAGAAAATCCTCGAATGCACCGAAATGGATAAATTAACTATGGAGCTCAAAGAAACAGAAGACTCGGATTATTATAAAGTGTAGAATAGGTTTTATACATGGTTGGAAAACAGAAATCAAATTAAGAAATAAGAATATAAAGTGAAATTTGATATTAACATACTGGATATGAATGTAAATAATGATCCCACTAACAAAACAGTTAATTATGAATATTTAAAAATAAAGAGAAGAAGCGGGAGGATAAAGGCTAAGAGTAAAGACAAAAGTCGATACAGAAAGTTGTAAAATTGTACATATCTGTAGTTAGTATTGTATTTTAACGTCTGGTGTGTGTGTGTGTGTGTGTTTTTATTATTATTATTATTATTATTATTATTATTATTATTTTGCTATTGTGTGTTTTGTTTTAAAATGTAAAATACTCAATAAAACTTATTTAAAAAAGAGATAATAATATAAATAATGTTATCAAAGAAAAATGAGCAACATCCCTTTTGGGGTAAATGTCCATGGAGATTCTTAATCATCCAGGTCATGGTTGTCCCAAAGGTGCTTTTTTCAAGAGGCAACTGTACTTTCTGGTTTTTCTTTGAAGACGTTTCACTTCTCATCCAAAAAGCTTCTTCAGTTCTGACTGGATGGTGGGAAATGGAAGGATTTATACTCCTTGCAGACAGATGGTCCTTGAATGAACCTTACAGCTTGCCAAATATCTTCCACTGATGGGAAAAGATCAATTTCAAACTAAAACTAAACTGTGAAATTATGATTAAATTACTTTTACTGCGTGCACCCCCCCCCCCAGGCTCCGTTTTTGGCTGCGATGGCCTCCTGCTGCCCTCTGCCAGTGAAAACAGAGCTCAGGGCGTCCCCCCCCCCGAGCTCCGTTTTCACTGGCAGAGGGCAGCAGGAGGCCGTCGCAGCTGAAAATGGAGCTTTGGAGCCCGTTTTCACTGGGAGAGCACTTGGACCACCCTGGCCATGCCCACCCTGGCCCCCCAATTAGGACCAAATGACAAATTAGGACCAAATGACACAACTGTCATTTGTGGAATAATTTCATGCCTAATTTTAAATGTTTAAACCAAAATTCATCTCCAAGGTGGAAAGGGATTCTGAAAGAAAATCTGACTTTCTAAATTCTGAAATTATTTCTGATAGTCTCATGGTCATCACAAGCACGTATGTAATATCCTTGTCCTTGTTGAGAAGTAATTCTGCTTCAAAATATAATAAAATAAAATAAAAAACATCAAAGTACCTTTTCAAGTGCTGGCAAAATCAGCTTTGAACTAGTAATTACTGTAACTTTTGAATATGGAATGGGAATTTCCCAAAACTCATTTGCTGAAAATATGTATGCGGCACAATTATCTTCTTTGATCTAATGGTTATCTTCCAAATAAAAGGGGAGCACCCTTGAAGAAGTAACTTCAAATAAGTTTAATATGTGCTACTTTGAAAAAATAATTCCCCAAATGATATATGTGTGGCTTTGTCTCTGTAGTTAATATGGTTACCTTCAATGTATTTTGCTTGATACCACCACCACCACCACCACCACCACAACAACAACAACAACAATAATAATAATAATCGTCATTTGGAACACAACACGCCAGACATCATGGTTGTCGAGGACAGAAGCGTACAGTTTATTGATATCACTGTACCAGAAGATGCCAGAGTCGAAGAAAAAGAACTGGAAAAAATCACGAAATATCACAACCTGGTCATTGAAACTACAAGGCTATGGAAGAAACATGTAACTGTGATACCAATTGTCATCGGGGCAAATGTTCAGTTGACCGAGTTTCATGTTTAATGAATAAAAGAAATAATAATAATAATGCCATGAAAGCGAAGATACAAAAATCCACAGACAATCCAAACTGCGGACTTTG